>NC_056743.1:804921668-805021668 GCF_019279795.1 Protopterus annectens
GATAATCTGAATGTCTGCTTTCATTATAAAGGTGTACATGTTGTGTAAGAATGCATTTTTTGTACTTTTTTCTGTAGTGTAGTTGATATTTGGGAACAAGTACAGAGATACCAAGATTCAAGTGCATGGGTGCAGGTAACACACTGAGTGTAAATATATTTTCAGTCATTAAAAAGTGCCTTCCCTTTGGTTGTGTTTTTACATGGACTTTAATGGAAGGAAGACTAACTAGACAGTAAACAGAAAATAATACATGCTAATAAGCACTTTCCATAGAGCTTTGCCAAGCAGCTGGTTTGTGCAATTGATGGTTAAGTACATGTGGAAAATACATGGAACTTGAGAAGTACTTATCTATACTGATTATGGTGGACAGAGCTAACAGATACTATGGCGTTTATTACTAGTTCATTTTGGATGTATTGTGTCATAAACTGTACAACCTTAAAAAAATATTCATACTGCTTTCCCCATTTGTTCATAGTTAATTGATGAGCAAACGCGAATCTCTGTTTCATTTAGAAAACTACAAGAATTTATTTGTTCACTTTCTTCTGCACAAACACGCTAAGCAAAGAGGCACAGCAGTTAGCACTTTGGACAGTACTGAGTGCAAGAAACAAGCCTGCTGCCTAGCTGACTCTGTGAGTTCTTATTTTGAGCACAGATGATACAGGGGTAGAATCCTGTTCTATATAATACTTTTACGTATGTAATCATTGATGTCATTAAATAATTACATGTGATAATTATTGGAAATGTGAGTGGGAATGACTACAATGAAGTACTGTATAAAAACAGTACTCGATTTATGTCAGCAGTATATGGATTTACATAATTATACATTCATCAGTCTAATTAAATAATCGTATGTCATTTTTAGCATGAGTGCCTTTACTCTGCTTCAAATGTGTGTTTCCTTAGCACAATGGGTTTAAGTAGAATTGCATGGAGGAAAACACACCATGCCATAGGACATGAAGAGCCATTCACCATTGCTTGACAATGGTGTGCGATGCCAAATGCCATGTAAACACAGAGAACAAAAAAGTGAAGGGCTTCACTGGGGCAATTTCTGCCATGTGTGTGTTGTCTGAATCTATTTTTTGACCAGCATAAAAGTTCTGAAAATGAGATAGATAGGAAAGTTGTGAAATTGGGGGCAAGTAAGGGGAAGAACAAAGGGAAATCAATATAAGAATATGCAGGAGTGCATTAGGAAAGAACCATAGCTATGCACTTCTTCAGCAGTGTAAAATGAACATGGATAGAATATTGGATGAGTTTGGACTGTCACCTCAAGAAAGATGAGTCACAACAACTCAGTAACTGTTGTATAGCCAATTAGACCAAATCAAGTGTGTCAGGAAGACACATGTGAAGTAGAGAGCTATGTATGGGACGATGGGACAGGTGCCCGTTTTTTTATTTTCAGTAAGAGAGGAATGTTGGGTAAGGGATGAGGGTATGTCAGTATCAGAAAAGTAATGTAAGTGAGGAAGCAGATACAAACAGGACAAACAGGACAAGAGCTAGGGATGGTAAGGGACATAGGTTGGGGGACACCATGATTGGGGATAGGGAGAGGACATTGGATGCCCATACCCATCAAACATGGGGACAGTGAGAATCTAGTCTTCACTTTCAAAACTGTCATCACTTTTACCACTGCTCAGCTTGCTGTTGCAGTGCTTGACATTTTCTTTTTCACAGCATTCCAATGCACATCTTCTCCATCTGGCTGAGGCATGCACCTATGGTGCTTTCCATGACCTCACGCACCATGCTTGGCACCACCTGGCACAAAATCCCTACCTCTGCCAGTACTACTGAATGGTACCACTGCACCAGTTGCCAGTTTAATGCTACCTGATGTGGAAGGCCCAGGTAGTGCAAGGGCTGCAGAGGCAGGTTAGGTCCCAGATGTGAGGGGCGTCGGTGCAGCAGCTGTTGGAGGGGGGACAGGCTGAGACATACTGGTTGGCCTACCTCCTTGTGCTGTAAATTATTTTGTGAGTTGTAAGAAATTGATGACATAAGAACATTGTGACCACACATATAAAAATATAAAAGAGAGAGAGAAGGGGTGGGGTAAGAGACAAAAAAGAAAAAGATAACTAGTGCCATCATATGTGATGTACAATAGATTAGTACAATAAAAAATAATTTTAATTTTACATTAAGCATACTTTTTTAACAACTACAAACTGTGACTAATGATTGCTCCAAGTAATCCTTACAATATACATATATTGCACATATGCTTGTTTAAATAATGCAGATTAATTACACAGCATGGTATGTAGGCCAATTTTGTTGACATTAGTATGTAATATTTTTTAATTATTTTATGATACATTTGTTACCTGTGGGATTTGAACCCATAGCATCTGAATGCACTATTAAAATTGACTCCTATAGTTGGCTTGAGTTACAGACTGAAGCATGCATGCTTGATTTTACAGTTAAGATATGTATGCTTAGTTTGCTAATGTATACAAGAGCAATACTTTAGATAAAATAATATTGGTTTGTGCTGCTTACATATCCCTTGTATTTTCTTAGTCTTTCCAAATGATCAGCATGGACATCTGTTTTCTCTGCTATCTCCTGGGTGGCTGTAAAAGAAAAAGAGGAGAAAAAGAAAAGAGCATTATGCATACCATTCTTGCCTATATCCAGCTTTCTATCTAATTGAAAATATCTTTATCTGTATACTTATACAACTGTGGGATGTCAGCAGTCCTAAACTCAGCCAGCCTCTGGTTGAATTGTTCCTGCTTGCATCTTTTTAGGTCATTATAGTGGTGACTGCATTCCTCTCCAGTGCATGGAATGCCAGACTATTCCAAGCCTCATATTTATATTGAGACCCGGTATAGCTCCCCATGCAGCTGCCTACGGCTGTGGCCTTTACAAGGAGTCTAGTGAATATTCTGGACTCTTCTGCACCCCATCTTTGAGCCCTAAATTAAGCACCTTCCCTTTTAGCTTCTGTCATGTCTGTTCAGGTCAAACAGCAACAGCTGAGTGTTTTCCCACCAATTTGCGTTATCACATTTAATGCTAGTGTTCAAACCCAAACAACCATGCCAACCACATTTACATGGTGTAATATGGAGAGCAGCAGTGCCAAACAGTGAGGAAGGCAATTTTTGACATAGGAAAGTTAATCTGACAGTTGGCATTAGTTAATGGGTTGGTTGCTGCTGTAACTCTTACTTGATTAAACTTTGTAGACATGTATTGGAATATAAATTTTATGACCTGACACATTTTTTGTGTGGCTTTACACATTGATACAATTAATTTGTACAATGTGAGATTCAAACCTATGTAAAATAGACAAAACATGATCTTCTACAAAGGTGATTTATCATCCTTGCCATAGAAGAAGTGCTTGTCGGACATGCTGATTAATTACAAACACAAACACGCACACAACACACACACACACACACACACACACACACACACACACACGTGTGTGTGTGTGTGTGTGTGTATATATATATATATATATATATATATATATATATATGTATGTATATACACACACACATACATACATACATACACAATGACAAAGTGAGGTGGTAACCGTGAATGTGTGACCTGACAATGTCCTGGTTTATACATTCATGTATGTATGACTATCATTGAACTCTGAAGTCCATCCTAGATCAGAAAAGACAATTATAATTACAGAAACATAATTGTCAGTATACCCTCAGTCACACATATTTCATATGAGCTACAGTGTTATACATGATTATTGTTATTTATAATTATGTTTACATTGTTTTTTTTATTTTTTGAAATTTAGTTGGCAAGAATTAATAAAATTGGGAGTGTGGTAGATTAGAACTCTGGCTCACATGTATTGTGAGCATTAAGTTGTACCAGTCACCACAGGGAAGCTTGGGTTACAAGTATATTTTTACAGTCATTGCTATGCAGAATGTTCATTGAAACTGAAACCTTGTTTGTTAGAACTGATCATTATTTATAGATGTACATTAAATTGTTGAGTGTTTAACCATGTCTGTGTGTGACATGAAAGTTCAGAAAATAAATGTTTAATTGTAGAACCATAATTGTACTGATACCCACAGTTACACATGTAATATATATCTGATATCCTGTGTGTGCTCAATGCACCTGCTATAGATAGTTATTTCTATGTGTAAGTATTTTTCTGCTGTTAATTTTTATATTAAGTAAAGTGGAACAGCAATAATAAAAGTTCTGCCTTTGCTGGATTAGAACACAGGCTCACCAGTACTGTAACCCTTAACTTACAACTGCTGCCACAGGAACAACTAGGCAGCAGCTGTATATTTTTATATTCATCACTACGTATGTGTGCTGACCACCACGTAACACTGCTTAATGTGTTTGAGTGGTGGCAAACCACTCATGATAAGATGTATCCATTTTGAAATTGACTACTGCCTGCTTCTTGTCTGCAGGTTTTGAAGCCTGATAACTGTCACACAATGCTGCTTAGCAGGTTTGCGTAGTGGTAAACAAAAGATACAACAATGTATCCATTTTGAAATTGACAAGTATCTGCCTAATGTCTGCAGGTGTTCTGGACCTACAGGTGTTGTGGACTGTTGCACAATGCCAGTTAGCATGTTTGCATGATGGTAAGCAGAAAAGGTAACAGTGTATCCTTTTTGAAATTAACAATGTCTGCTTGTTGTATGGGCCATTAGACTGTATTTGTGCAAAGGTAAGTGACATGCAAATGTGACAAGCAAAGCTCAACTTGCATTATTATTGTAGCAAATGTTTATTAGGTTTCATCATTAAAACATAAATGTGGGACTTGAACCATGATCTAAATATTCTATATAGTTTGCTCTTCATGGTGTTTACCAGGCGTACTACACACACTTAATTCACAGTTGTAATTTATGTAGTCTTTGCCATAGAACTAAGTTACATGAAATTTAACTTATTTATCCATTCCCTGCATTTGCACTAAGCTGTGTGTCTCACAAATATTAATATTTTAAAAAATTACATAAACAATAATACAAAGTACATTTTAACACACATTACAGATTTTCTATACAACTCTGTCAGACTAATGAACCTGCAAAACATAGTAAGGGTGTCTTTTCTCTCTTTGCCACAGAAATAGCTTTGCAGCAGGAATGCAAGTCATTGTGGTGCTTACAAGCAAGTCCCATTTATCCATAGTATTAACAAGTCATGTAACACTTGTACACTCTCAGTTGTTTGCACATGTTAATTACATATTCATTGCAATGACTGCTCACACAACCATTTATGAGTATTGTTTGCACCAATGTAGCTTTGTCTTCTCTTTATATTGTATTCATTCTTCTCTTATTTGTGCTGTAATCTCACACATGCAGTCTGTAGGGAATTTTGTATCATTGTCTTTAAAATGTATGAGAATATTACATGACACTAAAATACAGATTTCAACAAATACAAGTGAGTTTGGCTATTAGTGAACAAAATGAGAAATGTGTACTGGTCACTTCCATTTAAAAGTTTCATACAATTACTTCTACACTTTGTAAGTGTAACCTGGGTGACACACCCACTGCAGGTAAGTGAGTCTGAATAGCTGTTGTGTTTTCCTTCTCCCTACCAGTAATCATTTACAGTTGCATTCTATTAGCAACTAACACTGAGGAATTCCCTACAATATGTTTACACCTGCTACACGAAGTCAAAACTTTGGGATTCAACAATTCTAATCAGTTTACACCTCATTTGCATCTTCGTCATGTTCAGAAGCCTGAAGTTACACTATAAAAAGGTAACCATGTAGCTAGGGAACTTGAAGGTGAGGAGAGTTGTGTATGTGGACAAAACAGAAGATGATCACTATTAATTTGGATTTATCTGCACAGAAAACTTCTGATCTTGCTAAGGTATGCTTGAATTTTTCAATTACATGCTAGATGTGTTCACATTACAAGGATAATATTTTATATATATGCATTAAAAATGGAACTTTTAACTGTATGCACTTCTTTTAAGTTCACTGTTGGCACAGGCATTTTGTCAAGGCATTTTACTTTCTCAGATACACAGCCTTATTAAATTTCATCACAAGTGTTATTGTTACTACTGGTTATCTTACACTCTTCTATGTTATTTCAGGGAACTGTAATGTCCTATATTGTTAATGACATTGGGGTGTTAGGATGCTAAGATGGTCCACAGACACCACTAAGGGAGTGTTGGGCATAGGGGGAGGTGACTGGCAATTGTATAAAAATGACTTTTCCATTGTAAATGTGTACACATTTTGTGAGAATTGTTTTGAAAGAAATTATAATAATTGACTAATTTATTCCTTGCTTGGTACAAACTGTCATTTGCCTCTTGTTTTGGGGGTGGGGGAGCCAAGTACCATTTGTGTGTTACCACAACAATATTTTTTTTTTAAATAAATTTGCTCTTGTTATTCCTTTGTTTTGAATCAAGCCTTGGTTTCTGTGTACTTGTGATATGTTACAACCACATAACCTTATATTTTAATAACTGAGTTATGTTTCTCCAATAGGTAATATTGAAAATATAATACATGTATATATAAGCAGGAGTTTAGGTGTGTGATATTTATGTGTTGTATTCTTCTTTTCTATTTTATGTCACCTAGGATTATGATACTCAAGTGTACCAATCCCCATAAACCCCCTTTTAGTGACTCAGAAAATGATGTAATTGTCAAAACATTTAGGGGCCGCTGTGCCTTTCTGCTTGAGAGAGGACGTGGGGATACGTCTGACAGAATTCAGATTTGGAACCAGATAGTGAATGAAGTAAATGCCTTAGGGGAGAGTGACAGGACTTATGATCAGGTGCATTATAGGGCCATTGATAAGATTTCATCAGAGAGCAGCTGCAGTTGCCTGTGAACAGCTGGATACAGGGGTGTGGGCCTGCTACACAGCTACCACTAATACCAAATGAACAGATCCTGTCCACTGTCAGAGAAGTAGAGAGCTCAGTGGAAAGTGCACAACAACATGTGATTGATGTTGGTGCTGATGTTTCTGGTAGGACAAGCAAGTCCCAGAATGAACTTTCAGGTAAAGTTACATATGTCAATTTATAACATTTTATTGTATAGTAAAATATTGTAAGCTATTGTTCATTGTTGTTTTAATTTGTAATTTTATTTGGTTGAACCAACTGATAAATTGATAACAGTCATCAACGCATTTTTGTTCATTACACATGGGTTTTGGGTGTAGGTGTCAGCCAAGCTTCAGTTAAATGTATTGCTAATGGACATATAAAATTAGAAATTCTATCTTCCTGTGTTATTGGAATTGTGATGATTGTGTCCTTACCTTTTGCCTAACTTCTTCCAGGACCATCTTCCCTAACCAGTGTAGAGTCATCTGCACATGGTAAGCCAGACAGTTTTATTTGATTATTATGACCATTTATCAGAAATAGGTATTTATCTGTATGTGTGAGGTGGGTGTAATAAGTGTATGCATATTGCGGTACCATCTGTGATAGTGGCACCAGAGTTAGTTTGTTATTGTATATTAAATTTTAGTTAGGCATTAATTTCTTTCCTCTGTTTGTTGCTTACTATCAAAGGTGATCCTGACAGTGGAAGTGTATTAGTCTTACCACCTGACGTCAGAGTATCAGCAAACTCTGATGATGATGCTGGCCAAACAGAAGCACAGCAGGGGGTGCAGAGGTTGAATCTGACACTGAGGTTGACATTCAGCCATCCCCTGTATTTCCATCACAGTCAGTAGGCCTACGCATGCCTATTCCAGTGAGCCCTCAGATATTGGACAGGTGGAGGGTGACACACTTGCTCAGGTTAGAGTGGCTACTGCAGCTTCGGTGCTGGTTGACTCTGGCCATAGCCAAAAGTGTGGGTGACGTGCCATTCAGGACTGTTGTTAGGGGTTCTCAAAGGAGGCCTGCTGTCCACCTTCCACCTGATCCTGGTGTGTCTTTACATGCCACTCAACATATGATTAGGGATGTCATGGAGGTGCAAGCATGTTCCAATAGGGCCTTTGAAAACATGCTTAGGGTTGTAGATGTGGCACAGGCTGACATGCTTGACTGCCTCCACAATATGGCCAATTTAATGGATAGAATGAATGACACGATGGAACGAGCAGTGTCTGTGATGGAATGTCTGCTGGGAGGGGGACAGGATTCACATGGACTTAGGTCAGCATCATCATCTGATGTTAGTCAACGTGGCCATTCCCAATAAGGCTCCTGTAGTGGCATTACTTTCCACTGCTCCATCAGTGATTGAGATGTCTACACCCAGATGTGCAAGGCCATGGGATCATGGTCCTGGGTGTACTTATGAGGAGAGCTTAGCCAGCTGACATCTGTCACGTTCAGGCAGAAGCAGTGCATCTGACCATGGGCATGGACATACTAGTAAAACACCTGGCAGAGCCAACTGTCTTGGTTGGGGAAGACGACAATGAACTGTTACCTCTACCATTCATGGGTCACACCTGTTTGACATACCAGAACGCACAGCTAGAACAGAGCTTGGTTGTGTTCTTGCATACACTCACACACGTTTCACCTTGAGTGCCCATGCAGACACACACACACACACACACACACACACACACACACACACACACACACACACACACACACACACACACACTCACACACACAACAGTTACATGGGTCAGTCATGAGGCTTACAGCTCATTCTGTTTCAGTGGCCATTTGATACTTTATCCAGATTTCTTCATGTCTGTCTTTCTAACTCACATGCACTCACTACCTTTTGTGTCAGCCTTGGCCTCCTGCCCCACACACAACACCCTGTAGAAATGATGATAACTGTGCTATATCCTTGGTTTTCTATCTTTTGGATTTGGGGATACATAAGTCTTTTGTCTGATGCCCAGGGTGCATAGCTGACTGAGTGTTTAATATATATATATATATATATATATATATATATATATATATATATATATATATATGTTTGTGATGCTCTTTTCAAAATTGTACTGCTTTCTTACAGGTTTTTCTAATGTGTGCATACTTCACAACCTCTTAGACCAACAAAGCTGGACAAAGCCATAAATAAAAATGTGACAAAGTCCCAAAAATAGTGGCAATTTCTAAATATTTTTGGTCTTACATACTTAGAAAGTTGACAGAATAACAAGTAGAAAGTTGATAGAATAACAGGTTTTGCATTATCATGAATTTCCTGAAGGATATGAAGTCTGAAACTGAAATGTTGGTTATTATTTTCTAACTTCAATCTTTAATGAATTGCCAGTAATTTTCCAGAATAACACAAAATAAAAACAATCAAAAATATGAAGCCAAAATCTGGACATTCTTTGAAAATCTGTATATTTAGGAGGCATGAATGTGTGAATCTTTGATGCATGAGGCCTGTTAGTTGATAGAGAACACATGTATTGACATAAGTCAGTGCTGTCACATATTGATGTCATTGCTGTAAAAATCACCCACTTTCTATTTAGTTACATTATCAAATACTGGAGAAGCAAAAAACAAACCAAAATGAAAACAAAAATGCAGAAAGGTAGCAGTCTGGCGATACAAATCCACAAAATGTGAAGAGGTTTGAACGCAAAATTAGTTTAATAAAGTAGCGTTTTCGCTGCTTGAAAAATCCGCAGCTTCTTCAGAAAAACTTAAAAACAAGCAGTGAAACTTTTTTTAAAAAGGTTTAGAGGAAGTGTTAAAATTACATCACTTCCTGTTGAGAACCTCATGACAACACGCTCATACTAAAAGTTACTAAAAGCTCCAAAACATTAAACGGGCGCAAAGTTAGTTTAATAAAATACCATTTTCGCTGCTTAGAAAAATCTGCAGCTTCTTCACAAAAAACTCCATTAAAACAAAAAACCAAAACTTTTTTTAAAAGTTTGGAGGAAGTGTGGGAAGTACATCACTTCCTGTTGAAATCCTAATGGCAACAAGCTCATAAAAAACATTGCTAGATGAGCTCCAAGGATTAAAATGTGTAAGAAATGGCTAAATATTATAAAACATGAACCAATACTAAATAAAATGGCGAATTTAAAGCAGAAGGTAAAAAGAGAAAAAAAGTGAAAAAGATGTAAAGAAATATAAAAAGATGAAAAAATGAAAGAAAATGAAAAAAAGGGGATGGAAGTACAGGGGAGGAGGGCAGTAGAGAGGGGAGGAAAAGGGGGGGATGGGGGAGGGGAAAGGGGGAGGGTGGGGTGTGTGGAAGAGGGGGTGTAGGGGGTGGGGGTAGTGAAGGGGGTGTGGAGGGGGGAAGGGGGTGGAAAGGAGGGAAAGAGGAGGGGAGGGGAGGGAGGGAAGGGAAGGGGGGAAAAGGGGGAGAAGGGGGTGGGGGGTGGGGAGGGAATGGGGGGATTTGGTTCATGTTTTATAATATTTAGCCATTTCTTACACATTTTAATCCTTGGAGCTCATCTAGCAATGTTTTTTATGAGCTTGTTGCCATTAGGATTTCAACAGGAAGTGATGTACTTCCCACTTCCTCCAAACTTTTAAAAAATGTTTTGGTTTTTTGTTTTAATGGAGTTTTTTGTGAAGAAGCTGCAGATTTTTCTAAGCAGCGAAAATGGTATTTTATTAAACTAACTTTGCACCCATTTAATGTTTTGGAGCGCTTTTAGTAACTTTTTAGTATGAGCGTGTTGTCATGAGGTTCTCAACAGGAAGTGATGTAATTTTAACACTTCCTCTAAACCTTTTTAAAAAAAGTTTCACTGCTTGTTTTTAAATTTTTCTGAAGAAGCTGCGGATTTTTCAAGCAGCGAAAACGCTACTTTATTAAACTAATTTTGCATTCAAACCTCTTCACATTTTGTGGATTTGTATCGCCAGACTGCTACCTTTCTGCATTTTTGTTTTCATTTTAGTTACATTATCAAGTAACAGTATGCAAGGGTATGCTATTCATTTCTGTTCTTAGCCATTTATTTTTCTATTCCATGTTCAACACTTGCCTTAGAAGTCCTGCAGTTGCAAGAGTTTTAATTTGGGGCTGGCTCTGTGTGATGCTAGTAATACACAGCCATTACATGGGTAAGTAAAGGTTGTGGCATTGCCTGGCATCAGTGTTACTGTATGTATGTGCATCAGATGAAGGTTTTCGCCCTTTAGATGTTGAGAATGTGTGCTATCCGTTGTCTCTTGGCCAGGGCAATGGCATATTCTGCACACTTACGTCTGCCTACACCTACAGCAGCTGGTGGTTCCTCTTCACCTACATGTGGCTGTGGTGACCTTGTGGTATGCCAAGATCTTTACCATGTTTGCGTCGCTCAACATGGCATGTAGAGCCGCTTACCAAATACAAAATGGTGCACTACTGTGTGCGTGTCACACCACAACATGCACATGGTTTTAGTGCACCATGTAGGCTTTACTGGAACGAGCCCAACATAACTTTCTTTGTACAAGCTGTCTGTAGTGTAAATATTTTATGTGAACTTGCAGACAGCATGCTACCTTCATTAAAGAAAATGATAACATAAAAGATCATCAATGTGCTGAGATAAGTATCCTTAAAATGCAAGAAGGAGCAGTCATGAATGTGACAGAATAAATGGCAAGAATGACAAACACATGCTTGCAACATGAAACAAGAACAGTCAACAACAAAGTCATGGGTGAACTAATCACACCACGGTAGCAGCCAAGCATATACCCTGTACGGCACAGAATATACTTCTTAAAATAGTGAAGTTATTATGTGTAACAAGGTATGCTAGAATTTTTGGATGTCTGTATGAGATCTTTTGCTTAAGCCTGTCATTTCTGGCATTTGTTTTTAAGTATTTAAACATTATAGTGTCCAGAAACATGCCCTGTCTAGGGCTGTGAGGTGAGAGAAGGGGCTACATTCTGTTTTTGTACATTTCCTAAAATCCTGGCTACTCCTCTGATTCACACCATTTAGACAAGCGGCATAATGTATCCTATGAGGAAACACAACTGTTCTTGCCAATAGAATTTCAAGACAACTTGGAATCATGCAGCAGTTTTTGTTTTGTTTTGTTTTGTTTTTTATGAAGCTAAAACTGGTAAGCTCGCCTTGTTATGACAGGTAAATTATGCTTATGGGGTAGGATATAAAGAAAACTATAATTGGGGTAGAAATATTGAAGTATCAAATCATTTTCACACAAATAAGATGAATCAGTACATCACAGTGATAATTTTGAATATTCAATGAGAAATTTAAAAAAAATTGGCAAAACATAACAGAAATATGTACTAAAATACAAAGGGATGCAATGGCCCCTTTACATTTGTGGTCCTGGGTATAAGGACTAGGGCTGAATGACAAAGGTGATAGCTGCTTTTGTGGAAACATCAATCAGATCATAAACAGCTGTTGTGAAACCACAATGATATCCACAGTTCTGTCTTACTTTCCATCACATAAAGTCCTGGAATTGCTTTGATTTGCAAGAAGAACAATTGACATGTAACGCCATTAGTCTTAAGTCCACTATGTAGTGGTAATTTTTCATTTCCTTCAACCAGACCTGTCTCTGCATAAGCTGTATACAGGAAATATTCTAAGCATCTACCATAAGAACATAGTCATACTGGTGCATAATGCATAGTGTATAATGCATCTTTTCAAAAGCCTTAGAAAATTAAAGTTCCAAATTCATTTCATTCCACATCTTAACAGTACTTGATTAACTGTTTAACAAGTACACAGAACCTATCTTTGCATATATAGGCATCTAACCCGAGATAAAACGAGAGCTGAAAAAATATCGTTGACTGTTCTAATTAACTTTACAACTGTCTTGAAGGATGAATTTGACAGGAATAAGAATATAACAGCAATTTAAATTAATATGATCAAATGTATGATCTAATTTAATTGAAATGATTATTATCCAGACTACAGACTCAGGATTTTGTTCATTCACTCTGCCTTGTATTTGTAGACGAGTCGTAAATAAACAAACAATCTGTAAAATAGCTTGGCCAGATATGACACCCTATCATAGTGTCAGTGGGGGTACTTCAACTCTGTTGTACTTTAAATTTTTAAAAAAGATGCAGATAGCTGTTGTAACCATGGTCTCTAGTACAGTTTGATATCTCCACTTTCCATTTGCTGGTCTGCATGTCACATCTCATGGGCATTATCCAACATAGTTTTTTGTACCTTGAGTCATTCAAGGGTCTGCAGTTCACTGGCCAATGCAGTAATGCTGTGTTATGCACAAATGCATGCATCAGCATTCCTTGGGGATGTGGATGCACCTGCCTTAACTACCTGCATTCAGTGCTCTGCAGAGTGTCTAGAAAAAGTCTTTTATTTAGTCTGTGGTATTCCACCCATAACATCGGAATACAATTGGGTTGGATTGCATGGCTAGGCTTATAAAGGCCACAGTGGTCATTAGCTCAGTGTATAACTATCAGCCTATGAATGATAACCAAGCAGCTATCAGCTTCTGCAGACCATAAAACTTTACTGTGTTATATATTTCTTTGTACTGTGTGCTGCATTTTATTCCTTTTATACTGTTTAGGAATTGCATTTAGTTTACTCATACCTTTATTTTAATTGCAATAAACTTAAGTAAAATTTAACATTTTTTGATTTTTGGCTCCCTACAGCTGACTATAACCTGGCCATAAGTTACTTCCAGTGCCTTTTCTCATCCAGCAGGTTTACAGAGCCTCTGTATTGACCCTAGACTTACTCCAAACCATATCTGGGCCAGTAAAGAGATAAAGGCTTCCTGAGCACTGTCATACTGTCATACTGCTAGCCAGCGAATTTTGTTTTCTTCTTAAGGCTTATTTCCTGCCATGTATAGACTTGCACCATCCATGGGAGTGGTGTTCAATGGTTCCATGGCATATCATCCCACACCACCACATCCAGCTCAACTAAAGCTCCACCCCCCATGTAGACAGCACTTATCATGTGTCCTTGG
Organism: Protopterus annectens; assembly: GCF_019279795.1. NCBI lineage: Eukaryota > Metazoa > Chordata > Ceratodontiformes > Protopteridae > Protopterus > Protopterus annectens. The sequence goes on from NC_056743.1 coordinate 804,935,639, forward strand.
CCTCCACCAGAGATCAACTACATAGGTGTGTCCAAGTGCATGCCCTCCCCAGGATAGGAATGCCCATCCTCCCTCCATGTGTAGACCAGTACCAGAGCCACTAAATACATGTAACAAAATGGATAAGGGACAGGTGCAGATCTCTGTAATAACGTGCATGTTATATACAGGTCTATATTGAAAGACCGAAAGGAACAAAGTGCGAATGCTCAGATGAGCGAAAATGCCGCAAATCGAAAACATTATTGTGGGGGGCTGTGCTCCCCACACCCCCGCTAAATATATATTCCAACTCCAAGATCGCACCACAGTGAAGAAAGGGCAAATATTCCGATCTTAACTATACTGCGTTAAAAAAAAACTTCAATTTGCGGCATTTTCGCTCATCTGAGCATTCGCACTTTGTCACTTTTGTTCTTTCGATATGTAACTGTTATATACATATTATTAGTTTTTCAGCTGCTTTATCCTTGAGCCACAATGCGCAACTTAGTGCATTAATCTTTACACAATCCATGTGGCTATGCTTCCCTGCATGCCTCCGCTTTATGCTGTGTGATGGCTGGTCCAGATCTATGCTTTTCAGAGTTTTCCTGTTGCTCTCCAGATAGTGCTGCCCACCCCCCCCACCCCCCAATGGCTAAGCTGACTTTGACTCATTATATCCCACCACCGCACTGATGTCTCTGACCATGTACTCACTAGTCTAAACTCTAACCTATGTTATCACAGGTGTAGTTAAGGCCATAACCACTGTGCTATTGCTGTAAGTCTGTATTCTGCAAAATACCCTCAGGAAAGGAACTAGGCTTGTTTTAAAACATTAATGATCAGGCTCCATATGAGTGATCCTTACTGTGTGAGTGCCAACTTTTTCCACAAAATGATTGAGGTTGCAGTGTCTAGTGAATTGTCTTCACTGCAAGATCACGTGATCTCAGAGTTGGTATATGTAAGCAGCAGGGGTTTAGTTGTGCAGTTTCATTCTCACATTTGGGGATGCAAGGTGGGTGATAGTCACTTGCAAAAATGATTTTTTTCTATAGATTTTTGATTGCAAATGGTGTTTGTAGTTTATTGATTTTGCTCCTTTATTATTGCACTTCTGAAGGTATGTCAGAAAGGAGTCAAAGTTTAGTTATGGAGCCCAGTATGTGCCATCCAGCAGATTATAGGTGCTTGTCATCTGCACCATAACCTCAATTGCCTTTCATTAGACTACAGGTGATACAATAGGCATGTTTCAGTCATTTGCATTGATGATGGATGCATATCTGACATACATGCTGCTTTGTATGGAGGAGTACATTATGTTCTCTTATAACCCAAAGGAATGAACCATTACCTGGCAAGAATTCCATAGCAGTGAAGGTTTTCCTATGGATATAGGCACAACAAGATGGGAGGCTGCCATAATGGTTAAGGTATTTGCCTTACAGACTGAATGTAGAGGGTTTGATTCTCACTTGGGATTAGTTGGCTAGGCTTAAAATTTGCCCACAAGGGCAGTTAGCCTAGTATGAACCTGTCATTCACCTGTAATTCAAAACAGAGTGCTTTCATATAACAGTCTGCTCCCCCAGTGGCTGGAGAGGTGGTGACCTTTGTGATGATGTGAGGTGTTGCCATCTGAGTGAAGGGGAGTGAGGCAGTGCATGTGTGGCATGTACTGGCATAGTTGGCTGGAGTTTTGTGGGTAGTTGTGTGTCATTTCACTATCACACTGACTTGTACAGATGCTTGTGTTAAAATGTATTAATAGTGTTATTATAACTGATTAAATGGAAATGTTAACTGGAAGGGAAGAGTAGAAGTTTTTGAAATTATTCTATAGCTTTCAGATGCTGCAACAGATCTTAGCAAAGCTCTGAGTGTGTATTGCACCAGATTCCGGTGATCAAATGTGATGTCATCCTATAACCAGAACTGAGAGGATGGAACTCTCACAGCAGTTTGTTTTCTTTTCTTTTGAACCTGATATAAAATATCTATATCAATTATCACAGTTCGGTTAGTTAGAAGCTCATCACCTTGCCTTGTGTAAGTAAGCATCTCAGCAGCCTATCTTGCCTGGCTGTATTAATTAAGTTAGCTAGGGAAAAGTTATTCTTTAGACTGTCAGGAAATTCAGTGAGATTAGTTAAGTATTGTTTTTCTGCATCTGTGTAAATCTGTCCAACTGTGTTATTTTTTATTTCTCCTGTGGTTGAAACTCTAGTGTTTATTGTACTTAGATATTTAGTATTCTCATGTTTTCTATTTTATTATTTATTATTAAATATATTTATACCTTTCATTGTGGCTGGTCTTTTAGAGAATACTTTTAACATCTTGAGAGTACTTGTGCTTATAGTAGTGACGACGACTTGGCCACTTCGAAAAGCTTTGCTGCTTTGGTTACATGCTACCGTTTATATTAGTATTGTTTTACTCTGTATAACTGGATACTCTTGCAAGATCCTTAGAGTGGTTGACTGGTGGCAGCGTGGTTATCCTATAGTCTGGGCCTTTCCCAGGAGTGTGAGTGTGTGTGTGTGTGTGTGTGTGTGTGTGTGTGTGTGTGTGTGTGTGTGTGTCAGCTACTTAGAACTGGGACAAAGTGCTCCAAAGTGAGTCTTGTTTGGGATCTGGAGAGATAGAGTCCAGTCCCAGGTCTGGAGGTTGTCCATGTGTGCTTTTGAGGGAAATTGTGCTTGATGCAGAGAGTTGTATCTTAAAATACTGTGTAAATCCATTCCAGTTCTTTGTGACTGTCTCTCATTGGTGTCAGTGGTGATGATTGCGGGTCCTTGACTACTGGTCTGGGGTAGAGAGGTTGTCACATATTTCTCTCACCCCTTTGAAGACTCAAGCTAGTTTTTCAAATGACCCTAGAAAAACATGAGCTTCTCATTGATTGAACTGAATTAACTGAACTGTGATAATTGCCACAGACCTTTTATATCAGGCTAAAAACAAAACAAAAAAAAAAAATAAACTGCTGTGAGAGTTCCAGCCTCTCAGTGCTTGTTATAGGATGACATCACATTTGATCATGTGACTCTGTTACACTACACATTCTGAGCTTTGCTAAGATCTGTTGCAGTATCTGAAAGCTATAGAACAATTTCAGAAACTTCTACTCTTCCCTTCCAGAATTCTTTGTTTAAACATATACATTTAATCAGTTATAATAACACTATTGATACATTTGTAACCACAAGCACCTGTGCAATTCAGTGTGATAGTCAAATGACACAAAACTACCCACAAAACTTCAGCCAAATACACCTGCACATGCCATGCACATACTGCCCCACTCCCCCTGACACAGATGGCAACACCTCACATAATCACAACCTTTATGGAAAGAAAGGGGTTCATGTCTGTAAACACCTTACTTTTGTGCAGTGCTGATGACATCATCATGAATGTGGCCTACAAATACTTTGGGAGTGCCCATGTTGTTCACATGTGGTAGATGAGAGACATTTGTTAGGCATTCTTCCAAGGATACAAGTCACAGAATGTATCAGGTACATACTGAATATTATACAACCCAAAACCAAGTGTGGTACACCAGTGGCTGGTGCACAAAAGTGCTGAAAAACAATGTTCATGTTTTGTGTAGATGGTGCAGCTTGTCTTATATAGTTATGGATGATGACACCTATCCCACATTCCTAATGGTATGCTGAGAAAGATACACTGGGCTCATAGCCAGTCATGTATGCTGATGAAAAGAGTACTTGGGAAATTCGTATGCCTTAATGCATTGGGGGTGTGGTACAGTTAAAGTGGACAGAGCAGCAAAAGCAAGGATTTTGGACTGTATCATGTTAAATAACATACAGGTAGAGGTGAGTTTTGTAACAGGCCAACACATGTATGCTCAGCGTAGCACAGGAGAAAGCTGAGTATGGCACATAGCAAGGTACTTGTGAGAGGGAAATGCCTGAGGCACCATCACTGGCACATGATGGATTGTGTGCCCAAGCAGTGACAAGTAGATATTACATATCTGATGTCTTTTCTCAATGCAAAATGTGCCTAAAGTGACTGCAACATGACAGCTGTATGTCATGTGTGGTGTCTTAGTGTAATATGATACACAGACATAGGTAGCTGCCCCTTGAGATATCTACAACATGATGTAGTCCATATATTATGTAAACTGTACTCAAATGGAATCAGTTTACATGGTAGCTGGATTTCTATAATGTTGTCATCTGTAACAGTACATGGCCCTCACAGGAGAACAGGGTCATACAACCACTCTTTTGTAGACACATACCATATGTGACACATCATGGGGAGTGTTCCAGGTATGGCCATGGCCACAACAATTAGATATGGCTAAAGTAATTATGTCTGTTTTACCACTCTGGAGTGATTGAGTTTAGGAAGCCCAGGAGCTGGTTGTGAAGGTGCCTAGCTGGGACCTGCTTGTCTTGTACTAGCAGAAAATGTCTGCAAAGATTCATGATGACTGACAGTCAACTCACTAAGGGGTGCTATAAACACTTATGTCTGCTGAGCAGTGGATTCATGTACACCATTTACAAAGTCCTACGTCACCCATCCATACAGCTTATGTGCAGTGGTGTTGTATATTGCAGAAGTACTAACAGAAGTTGCTTACAGAGCCTGGGTGATGTCTGCCAACATGTTCTGCATTTGCGACAACTAAACACATGCAGCTAGTCTATAGTGCCACTGGTTTTCTTTGGGTCTTTCGCCCCTAGAGAGATGGGAGTGCCAGTCAAGGAAATGTGCCATCTGACATTTGACACTTCCACACAATGCTGGTAGAATCAGTTGAGTTGGACTGTAGTGGAAGTAAGATTTACAGGTTAAACAAGTGTGGTAATATGAATAAGGTGAAGAATGAATCGTTCACTGTCTTAAATTAGAAAATGCAAATGTAACTGCACAAATAGAAGCAGGTATTGCAGGTTAGACAACTCTGGTAACATGACAAAGATGAAGAATGGATCAAAGTCTGTTAAATTAGCAAGATATAAATGTGATATAAACAGTGTAAATGCACAAGTCACTTCTTGTGTAGCTCCTGTGTGTTTATGTTTCTTTTTAGAGCAAAATCAGTTTCTTTTTGTGGATGACTGTGTCAGTATCTGTATTGCACAATGGCATAATCTGTCCGGTTAAAGTCATTATATGATGTAGTGAATCCACATGGAAGTTTATCAGCCATAGGATCTTAGAAATATACACTTGGAATTTGTGAATGTTATGCAAGCGAATGCCTGTGGATATGTCTTGTATGTAACTTTACCTTCAAGTTTCCTAAGTTAAAAATAACCCCTATATAAACTCACAGTGGTTTATGTTTCAGGGTAAGTTGAAATAGACAAGATCTTGATGTGAGTGAAAAGAAAAATAGATTGTATAATGCAACCTTACTCTGAAAAAAAAGCTTATAGATGACTGGTAATAAAGGGATGGTATAACAGAGCAATTGTAGAACCCATCAGAATATCAGGGCACACCTGCTTTTGGTTTTGGGAAACAAGTTTATATTTGCTTTCTAAAGCATTTGGGAAAAAACTAACAATGTCCAGCAACAGGCTAAAAAGACAGAGAAAGTTTAGTTAAGAAGTGAATGAGTGGTGGCGTGAAAATATTTATAAGGCATATAAATAAAATGCCGAAAAGGCAAGACTCTATCCAAATATTTAAAAAGAGTAAACAACAGGCAGCTAGACTAATGATTTCCAGTTGAGAGTGTTGCCGCTGGGTAATGTACAAGTACCAGCAAAAGAGGCTTATATTCGAAAACAGCTTCTTGTTTTGCAAGTTTTTCTTATAGTTTCTTTGGTGTTTTATTTAAGACGAGAGGTGATATTGTGTACTTCATTGAATCCTGCTCATCCTATGTTTGTGAACTATGCTCTTCTGGACATATTTGATGGAGACATATTTAAGAAGATTAGATGTGCTGTTCTGGACATATTTGATGGAGACATATTTAAGAAGATTAGATGTGCTGTTCTGGACATATTTGATGGAGACATATTTAAGAAGATTAGATGTGCTGTTCTGGACATATTTGATGGAGACATATTTAAGAAGATTAGATGTGCTGTTTTGGACATATTTGATGGAGACATATTTAAGAAGATTAGATGTGCTGTTCTGGACATATTGATGGAGACATATTTAAGAAGATTAGATGTGCTGTTCTGGACATATTTGATGGAGACATATTTAAGAAGATTAGATGTGCTGTTCTGGACATATTTGATGGAGACATATTTAAGAAGATTAGATGTGCTGTTCTGGACATATTTGATGGAGACATATTTAAGAAGATTAGATGTGCTGTTCTGGACATATTTGATGGAGACATATTTAAGAAGATTAGATGTGCTGTTCTGGACATATTTGATGGAGACATATTTAAGAAGATTAGATGTGCTGTTCTGGACATATTTGATGGAGACATATTTAAGAAGATTAGCTGTGCTGTTCTGGACATATTTGATGGAGACATATTTAAAAAGATTAAGATGTGCTGTTCTGGACATATTTGATGGAGACATATTTAAGAAGATTAGATGTGCTGTTCTGGACATATTTGATGGAGACATATTTAAGAAGATTAGATGTGCTGTTCTGGACATATTTGATGGAGACATATTTAAGAAGACTAGATGTGCTGTTCTGGACATATTTGATGGAGACATATTTAAGAAGACTAGATGTGCTGTTCTGGACATATTTGATGGAGACATATTTAAGAAGATTAGATGTGCTGTTCTGGACATATTTGATGGAGACATATTTAAGAAGATTAGATGCATGAAGCTTGAGGCGTTTACCTAGACACTGCACATCAAGCTGCTTTCTATTTTCTTTTCAGGTTAGTAAAAATGTCATACATTTGACATGGTTCTGCTGCCTGAAAAGGCTTCCGGCCTTGTATATTACCAGATGAAAAGGGGCAAGATTCACCCTCTTAAGATCCTGGAATCAAACATAGATTCTTGCATTCACACCAACTGAAAAAAAGAACTATAGATGACCATATAAAAGATTAGATGGTTACGTAATAATTTACCAAAGAGGGGATACTATTTCACATAGTTTTAGATCAGTTTATTTAAGAAAATGGAAAAAATGAAACTGAATGTAGTGTGCTCATTGAACTGCTTTCTAGTGGCTGGAAGATTACTGTAAATACATTCAGTCTATGGTCACACTAAACTTTGAATGAGTAGAACAAGAGGTATGTATGAATTTCAGATCCGATCACATTTTAACAAGTCTGAAGATGTTTGTAATATTATTGCTTTTCAAGGTGCCAGACAATAATGCCCACTGGGTGGCACAGTGGTACAGCTGTTAGTGTTGTTGCCTCACAGCAAGAAGTTCTCCGGTTCAGTTTTTGGCTGGGGTGCCTTCTGTGCAGAGTCTGCATGTCCTCCCTGTATTTGCATGGGTTTCTTCCGGATGCTCTGGTTTCCTCCCACATTCCCAAAACATGCAGTAGATGGATTCTACATAAATTGGCCCTAGTTGTGAGTGTGTGTGTGCATGTGCCTTCTGAGGGAGGTTGGGTGCTGGACTGGCAAGTCGGTACCATAAAACCCTTCTGACACTCATTCTACAAACCAATGATCCACTGTGGTGACCCCTAATGGGAGCAGCCGAAAGGAGAAGGAGAAGACAATAATGGCCATTACTGTATGTTTGACATATGAGTTTTGGGATTCGTGAATACTTCTCAACTGTCTAGATTTTTGCAGAATGTCCAGATTTTGGCCTCATATTTTTGGTCTGGTCCTCATAAAAGTTGTGGTTTTCTGGATTTTTGTAGCAAATCAGTGAGGATTCAATTCCCTAAATACCAACAGACATTTGAATTTCAGCCTTCATATCCTTCAGAAACTACGTGGCAACACAAGACCTTTTATTCTAGCAACTTTCTAAGTTTATAAGAGCAATATTTAAAATTTGTCCCTGTTTTTGAGTCTTTGTCTCCCCATTACTATTGTCTTTGTCCATATTTTGTGTGCTAAGAAGTTGAAAGCTATGGACTTGTGTCTTTGGACAGTGAGCATTCAACTTCCTACAGCGCTACTGAACGGACAGTATTTGAGCAGGTCTTTCCACTGAACCATCACTTTTCAGACACATTATTAAGGCATTTTGTTTTCTGTACTTCATTAAAGCTTGGTATATATTTCATGCATACACACACGTGTACACACATATACATATATATCAATCTTTACATCAAACTGTAGAAGAACTAAAACAGAAATCACTGAAAAACATCAATACTACATCAGCACATTTATTTTTATTTTATTTATTTGCAGTTGTTTAACCTGGATAGTCCATTGGGCCTAAAGAACCCATTTTCAATGGAGTCCTGGGGAGAAAAGCTCCACATACAGATTATACAAAGATTAAGTTCCACACAAAGATTACATGAAGATTACAGAGATTAACATTGCACAATTTCTGGTTATAAGACAGATCAAACATATTTTAATCAAAAGTAATAAATGCAAAAATATTAAAAGTCGAATGTGTTTTGTTTTTTTTCATGCAAATCATTAAATCCCACAGCAGTACTCTTCAATTCAAATGTCTGTCACAAAGACATGAAAACAATCTGAAGCTAAAGCAGCAGCTCAATACTTTCAGAAACTGTACAGGAATATATTTCTTCTTCCCATCCTGTGCAATTCAAAATTACATATCTTGAAGTAGTGTAACCTTCTCCAGCGGAGTAATGGGTAACCAGGTCACCATGATCATGACTCTGCTCCTTCACAATAGCAGACATCACAGTCTGTTCGTCTGAAAACATTTTTCCCATTAAGTAGCTACAATGCCTATGCCAAGGCTATACATGGTTCTGAGTACAAATTGGCTTTTAGATAAATCAGAAACTCCCCTACAAAAATGGGAATAAAGTAAGACATTGTACACATTTAGCATAATGAGTAGCAAATGTACATGATTTATCATGGAAATGTATATCTTCAAAGTATGCTAGTAATGGAGGAACAATGTCAGGGAACATAGGCTTAAGTAATTCATATGCTAAATATACAACATCTTTATCCTCAAAAGCCAAACAAATCAGCTGCTTAATTGGAGAATAAAATGACATATCATGCAGCATGCAAACTAAACTCCTGAATATGGCACCAGATAGTCTGGTAACAGTGGAAGAAGCAACAGTTCAGAGCTCCACTTGTCATATACACTAACACAGCTTTCACAACAGCATATTCAGAATCTGTCAAAACATAATGTGGACTAACACTGAGACCAATATCCTCAAACAGTTCAAGCAACAAACTCCAAAACACATTGAAGACATTCTGTGTCTTCACTGACATCAAGCAATATAGGATAGAAGCACTTTTTCTATCCCCACCAACATTAATATAACGATGAATAGTTTATAACTGATGGAAGTTAAGTTTACAAATTGGAAACATACTTTAAGCTTTCCACAATTCAGCCTCAGAGAGTGCATGTAGATTTGCCTTGGAAGAAAACAGCACAACCATAAACTGTTGTCAACCAATTTCTTAAAGACAAAAAAAAAAACTTCTTTTGGTCTAGACTCTCCTAAGTCCAGGTGGTCCATGCTTAGCACCTTCTGATCCGCGACACTAAATTCCAGCTCTGAAACCTATTTACATGCTCCACCTCTGCATGCCTAAATGGAAGCACCTTCCCATGCAGCTCCTGGTGCTGCCTCCTCTACAACGTGGCACAGTGGATCAGACGACAAAGTAGAATGATTTGCCTTGTATTCCTCCACCTCTGCTGGATATGTAGCATGCTCAAGGGCTTCATCACTTGCAAAACTCCTCACTTCTCCCTGCCAAATCATCACATATCTCCCCTTATAATGATCAGAATGCTTATATTTGCATATGGCCCCTATAGCTTTCATAGCTTCACAGGTAAATACTAGACTAGCTGCCTTTCCAGGCAATTTTAAGCTTAGTCACTTTCTCTTTTGTGCTTGAAATAACATATACCATTTGGTTATAGATTGGCCTTACCCATCCCGTGGTCGATAATTATATATTACACCTAATGAGAATGAGTGGGATCATACCATAGATAATATGAGGAGACCCATGCATGGGATAAAGTATTTAGGATCTGCCTCTGTCCATTACTTACTATCACCTGGAATGATACCGCAGTACAAGCAGAAATTTCAACAATTGGCTAGGTTTCTGGTGTCATTCTAAGGGGATCTAGTATCTATCTGCCTGGGATGACATGATTGACAGACCTCGATGCTTTACCAGAGATGGCCTGCATCTGTCACCCCTGGGCTTCCGGATACTGGCCAAGGCTCTTGCCACCCCTATAGTGCCTTTTTAGGCGGTGTTCCAAAGACCAAATTACCACCGTAACAGCTACAAACAAATACAGTTTGAGGGTCATGCTGCTCAACGCTAAAAGTCTAAATCTCAAAATGAACTCACTTAAAGCACTCCTTAAAATGGAGAACATCGACATTTGTGCCGTAACAGAGACCTAGTTCAAGGCAGCAGAAAGCACCCTGCACTACCGGGCGTTGGCCCCAGAACTTGGACCGAAGCTCCAAAGGTGGTGGTGTTTCCATATTCATAAAGGATGCACACACCTCCAGACTGGTAGCCCAACATAATGCATCTGAGATACTTCAAGTGCAGCTAACATTGGGTAAGACAGTGATTCAGGTCGATTCAGGTCATAGCCTTCTATAAGTCCCCAACCATGTCCCAAGACTCACACTCCACATTCCTAAGCACCCTGGAGAATATTAGGGTCCAGCCTAACACTCTCATACTGGGCGACCTTCAACTACCCCTCCATTAACTGGGAAAACTACTCATGCACCAATACACTTGCCCACTGTTTCCTGGAATTCATTAATTCCAATGCCCTAGACCAGCTCGTTCTTACCCCCACTAGAGGTAGCAACATTCCTGACCTGCTAATTACTAACATGTTGCTCTGCACCAATAGTCAACTCCTGCCTGGTTAGATCCAACCATAAACTAATCACCTTGGAAATCCACATCCCTCTCACCCCACCCCCCACAAAGGTAACCACCATGAAAAACTTCTCCAAAGCTAACTTTGGGCTCCTAAAAACAGAGGTGGCTAACTTCACGGCACCCATGCAAATGGAAAATAGTTGCATGACTGCCGAATCATACACCAATGCACTGTGCGAACATGTACACAAATGCATGGATCTCGCCATACCCAATAGAACCAAGACACTCTCCTCCAAAAAAAAAGGAAGCCAATCCGGTGGTCCCCTACCATAAACAAACTCTACAACAGAAGGAGGAAACTGATGCAGAATAAGGTGAAGTCCCAAGAGTGGAAAACTCCCTCATCAGCCTCAACAAAAAGTTGAGATCCCTCATAAAATCCTCTAAAGCTAGCTATGAAAACAGAATTGCAGCAGATAGTAAAGACAACCACAAGGCCTTCCTTAGTTATGTAAAGAATCTCCACAGCAATACCCAGATTTGCTCTGAGCTACTGCACAATGGTACCTCCTATACTGAACCAACAGATATTGCCAGTATACCCCTCCCCCCTAAAGGACCAATCACAATGCCAGTAGATTTCCAGGCACCCAGTATTACTGCTGCACAGGTTAAAACAGCACTGTCCAAGGCCAAGAATACAGCTTCTATGGGACCTGACAATATCCCTGGCTGTGTTCAACATGAACTACAGAGTGAACTGGCACCTCACCTGTGTGTGCTGTTCAATCACAGCCTCACCTCAGGCTTTGTCCCTATCAAATGGCGCACTGCTACAGTCATCCTTCTCCACAAAGGAGGAGTGACTACAGACCCTGGGAACTATCACCCCATTAGCCTGACAAGTCTGATATGCAAAGCTATGGAACACATCATCATGGGCCTAATAAACAAGGATATAGAGACTCTCCAAACTCTGGATCCCACACAGTTTGATTTTGTGAAGGGTAGATCATGCCTGCTCAACTTCGTCAACTTCTTTGAGTCAGTCACCAGAGCTGTGGATGAAGGCAAGGTGGTTCATACAGCCTACCTTGATCTGGCCAAGGCCTTTGATGCCAACCAGTCACGAGTGGAGTCTGACAGGGTTTGGTCCTGGGTCCTCTCCTGTTTGGTATCTACTTCTCTGAAGACCAGGCCAACACAAAGGGACTCTGGCTGACAATGTTCACAGACAATTGCAAGTTGGGAGCTATTATTAACTCCCCAAGTGATGTTGACATCCTACAGAAAGGCCTCACTGAGACCAACGACTGGTGTCAGAACCATGGCCTTAATCCCAGTGCCAAAAAAATGTGTTGTTATCCCCTTTGGGAAAAACCTGGATCCCATGAATTACCACATTGATGGTAGTCCACTGAACACATAAGGCATTATAACAGATCTGGGAACACAGGTTGACAGCAACCTCTCTTTTGACCACCACATTGCCACTGTGATCAGAAAGTCCTTCTATGTGGCACATCTCATTACTAAGGGTTTTGCATCCAGGAAGAAAGAGGTCATTGTCTCCCTCTACTCTTCCCTCATTAGGCCAATCATTGAGTACAATGCCCCATTTGGCACTAAACACATGCAACAACTGGACAGGCCACAAAAGTAGATCCTAGGCCTTAAACATTTGTCCTATATGGACAGGCTCAAAAAACTCCATCTATTCTCTGTCTCATATCACCTACTTAGAGGCAATCTCTGCTTGACTTACAAAGCCATGTCTGACCCAGCTCTGTTAGAAATGCTACATCTAAAGAAATCCCAATCCCTTCGAACCACATGCTTCAGAGACCTCAACCTCATTACCACAATCAACGGAACATGCTGGAGGGACAGGTTCATAACCCAGAGACTGCCCATGCTATGGAATAGACTTCCCATACATGTCAAGCAGAGCACCTCACTGGCCCTCTTCAAGAGAAATCTTGATGAGTGGATGGGAAATAGAAAATTCACCCCAAGGATCACTCCAGTGGCTGTACTCGACAGAGGCACTGGGAACTAAAATCGGGTGGCACGATGCCAGGGTAATCCTATGGGCTAAGCTTGTAAGGGCTCCAGGGCCATTAGCCTAGTACATACCTATTAACCTATGAACTAGTACAGGGGCAGTTCTTGAGTAACTTTTCTGTTTTCCATCCATAGTTCTAAGTTATACTTGAAAATAGACAGGGATGAACTTTTTTATGTGGATGGGGAGTTTCTTCCATACCCACACTGTCCTCTGCGAAATATACCTGTCCCTCTAAACAATTCTGTTGATATTGCAAAAGAGGTTTGGATCCCTAGACTGAGTATTTCTTTTTTTTTAACAAGAAATATTTTTTATTAAATTATCACTTATCACATAGGCAATCATACATTTATATATATAATGGCATATTTTCTGTTGCAAACATTATACATTACTTATAATCTGTCCAGTCACTGCCAATCAAACATTACATAGATCATGCTATTCCTGCCTTCCCTTAAACCTCATTCCTCTACCAAAACATTATTCTGCATGTATTGTTCCTACAGTTCCCATTTTTCTATGTAATTTGTGGCTACCCTTTTTAAAGATCCTACTTACTGTTGTTTTATGATTTATCTCTGTTACTGTATTCACTACTTCTAGCACAGTTGGTTTAGACTTTGCTTTCCATTTTCTAGTAATTGGTTTTTGGCAGTCACCACAATTAGACTAAGCAAGGCCTTACTATATCTAGGCAATTCCAGTTCTGTATCTTATCAAAAAATAATTTCCTTAGTTATACCAATTTGCTCACCCAATATTTCTGATTTAGTAGTCTACAGGGAGTTTTTAAAGTTTGCCAACTCATTACACTCCCAAAAATATGTTCCAATTTACCTCTTTCTTCCTCATCACACCTACAACATTTACTATCTGAGGAAAAATTCTTTGTGGAGTCTATTTGGGGTATAAAAATACCTATATAAACATTTCCAAGCAAAGATCCTAAATCTTCTAGACTTTGTTGCATATTTGGGAGACATTATATATCCCCCCATTGTTTCTTTGTGAATTTCTGATCCAATCTCTCTTCCCAATCCTTTCTAACCTTCTCTGATTGATTTCGGGTCTGTTTCAGAACATGGAAGTTTCAGAACTTCGAATGTTCTAATATCGACACCTAGTAACCGAAAACCGATAAGACCGAAAATTTAGAACATCTAATTTTTTCCTGGGGAAAAAATTGCTGTTCCAAAACACATACACACAACACAAACACACCAAACAAACAGCAATCCACACACATACACCTAAAATCTTACATCTAAACCTACACTAAACTGTACATACACCACTATCTACCCACTTACCTTAACCCAAACCCTAACCCTAAGGTCCGTCACTATCGCACACACACCTCACCCGCACCCTAACTCTAACTCACCTATCCCACCCTAACCCTCACGTTCACACATTCGCACACTTACCTGACTTGTGCCCTAACCCTAACTCTCCTATCCCACCCTAACCCTCACGTCCACACAATTTCACACTTACCTGAACCCGACCATAACTTTCCACCGCAGAGCTGAAAATAGCAAAGCGACAGGAACGGACAACCAAATTCTTTCCCTAGGAAAGAATTTGGTTATCTAAAACTTCGCTATTTTCAGCTTTCGCTTATTAGGTGTTGATATTAGAACATTTGAAGTTCTGAAACTTCGATGTTCTAATATGGACCCATTAATTCCTATAGTTATCATGCAATATTTTATATACCCTACTAATTATCCTTTTTTAACAGCAAGTTCTGTTTTAGAATCTTTTAAAAACTCTACCAGTGCTGCTGTTTCGCTTAGGATCCCCCCTATTTCTTTCTGTTTGCCTATACTAAAATATCAATGCTTGATAGGGAAGGCAGTCTCTAGCCTGCAGTCAAAAGAAATTCTTGTCCTCTTCCCATTCTGTTACCTTTCCCTCTCTAGTTATTTGCTCCCAATACCTTGGTTCCTTTGCCATTTTTTTCTAGTAATTTCCAGCCCACATTTGCCTATTCTCTGTACCTCTAATTGCAGTCACCCCTATCGGCAAAATCTCCTTTCTCCATTCATGCGTTGATTTAGTTCTTAGAATACTTTCTGCTGTTTTATGAATATAATATTCTGTATAGTTGTTATTCTCCTTAAGAATCTGCAACCAAAATCCCAGTCTCTCCTTGTTTCATGAGCTCACCCAATGTTTCATTATCAGCACTTTCCACTTTGAATTATAGCTTTCTGCTTGTGCTTTGTATAGGAGACTTAACTGTGATAGCTCTAAAATATCACTTCAAATCAGGTAATCCTAAACCACCTTGTTCTGTTGGAAGGATCAGCTTATATGACTTGACTCTTGCCCTCTTCTTCCCAAATAAAATCCTTCAACTCTTTATTAATTTCTATCCAAGACTTCTCTTGATAAAAATATGCATGACCTAAATATAAAACTCAAGGGACTAGAAGGATTTTCACTTCTTGTATCTTGCTATCCATAATCATAAAACAGAGCTCCCAGTTTCGTAGTTTTTGTATTATCTTTTTTTTATTCCCATCCCACACCTTCATTGAGTATTTCTGATGCTATTTGACTTGCTTATGTGCAGTAAATCCATCAGTAATGGGTTGAAGGATGCCTTGTATGGCACAGAGGTCAACTCTTAGCACTCTGTAAGATACCGAGTACAGTGGCAGGGCCTTGAGTCGGTCCATGTAGGACATGTTGTTTAGGCCTTGTGCCCATTTAATAAGGTGTCCTTATGGACATCCAGTTTGCATCTGTATGGACAGCTACATACCAAAGGGAGCATTATATTCAGTGACTGGTCTAATGAGGGCTGAGTAAAAGGAGACATGGCATCCTTAGATCCAGACACAGTCCCTTTGTTTACAAGCTGTGCAATATAAAAGAACTTTCTTACAACGATAGACATATTGTGGTCAAAAGTTAGGCCACTGTCCATATACGTTCTCAAATCCCAAAAAGATGGTTTAACTTTTAGGGGTATGGTGTCAGTGTAGTAGTTCCCTAAGATAGATGGCTTCCCAAAGGATATATTAATGCATTTTTTGGCATTTAGTTTTAGACCATGATTTTGAAACCAGTTATTTATTTCAGACAAACCTTCCTGCAGGATAGGTAAGTCATTTGAGGATTCAATGACTGCTCTTAGCTTGCAGTCATCTGCAGATTTAGTCAGCCAGAGCCCTTTGGGATTGACTTTTACTTCGGAAAAGTAGATGCCAAACAGGAGAGATCCCAGCACAGAGCCATGGAGGACTCCACTAGTGACTGGTCTCTTTGTGGAGGTAACGTCTCCTATTTTAATTATCTGTGTCCTATCTATGAGCTAGTTGGCAGTCCATTGGGGGGAGGGAGATATTCCCAGTTTATTTAGTTTTTCTACTATGCCTGAGTGGGGAATTGTATCAAAAGCTTTGGCCAGGCTAAGGTGTGTGGCATGTACCATTTTGCTTTCATCCATTGCTTTGGTGACCTTTTCAAAAGAAATCCACCAGTATGAGTAAGCATGACCTACCCTTGATGAATCCAGACTGAAATGAGTCTAGTGGAGGTTCTCTATGTCCTGACTGATTAATTCTAGAATACGTTTTTCCATGGCTTTGCATATGAGGCTGATCAGACTTATAGGTCTGTAATTGCCTGGGTCTGTGGAGAGTCTTCCCTTATGCAGGGGAGTGACTGTAGTTTTCCATTCGCTTGGTGCAAAACCTGCATGGAGCCTGAGATTGAACAGTTTTAGGAGTGTGGCTAAAACATGCTTCATGCTATTTAATATGCATTCAGAGATATTGTCAGGACTGATTAATGCAGTATTTTTAGCTTTTGATATAGTTAATCTCCAAACACTTGACCCTACTCAGTTTGGATTTGTCAAGGGGAGATCATGCCTGTTAAACCTGGTGGATTTGTTTGAGACAGCCACCGAGGCCATGTATGAGGGAAAATCTGTACATACAGCCTACCTAGACTTAGCTAAGGCTTTTGACACTATCCCTCACTCAGGTATCATTGACAAACTCACCCAGTTAGGTATCAACCCTTATAAAGTTAAATGGGTCGCTAAATGGCTCACTGATAGAACACATATAGTCAAAATACGGGACTCCACCTCCATCAGCAGACCTGCAACCAGTGGTGTACCATAGGGATCAGTCTTAGTACCTCTACTCTTTGGAATCTATTTCTCCAAAGTACAAGCAAAAACTAAAGGTCTGTGGCTGACAAAGTTTGCTGATGACTGCAAACTGGGAGTGGTCATAGAATCTCCAAATGATGTCACCATCCTATAAGAGAGTCTTAAACAAACAAAGGATTGGACATGGCCTTAAACTAAATGCAAAAAATCATCCCTTTTGGTAAGAGCGATGTTCCTGCTAACTACCACATCAATAGCAATACCCTAAGTATGCACTCAGTGGTAAAAGACCTGGGCACACAGGTGGAGAGCAATCTTACCTTTGGTCACCATGTCTCCACAGTGGTAAGAAGAGTGTTCTATATTGCTCATCTCATAAGGGCATTGCCTCCAAAAGAAATAAGTTATAACCTCCCTGTACTCTTTCCTCATCATGCCAATAATTGAGTACAATGGTCCTTTGGGTACATACCTTTCCAAGCATCTGCAGCAATTGGAGAAATCACAAAGGTTCCTCACAAGGAAAATTCAAGGTTTTCAGCATATGTTCTATGTGGATCTTCTGAAATCACTCTCACTTTATTCTGTTTCATGCAGACTACTCAGAGATTATGTCTACCTTGCATATAAGGCAATGTCTTACCTTGCTTTATTGGAAATGCTGCATATCCACAAGTCAAATGGTACACAGGTTACTCACTCTAAGGACCTTAACCTGGTATGTGATATTAATAGAACCTGCTGGAGGGACATATTTGTCTCCTAGAGGTTACCACACCTTTGGAACAGACTCCTACTTCATGTCAACCAGAGCACCCCATTGGCCCTCTTCAAATGCAATCTGGATAATTGGATGGGTAGCCGTAAATTCACCTCAGGGGTTCCACCTGTATCCCTCTTGGACAAGGGCATTAGGTGCAGATTGTGGAAATAAGGTTAGAACTAAGCTAGACTTGTAAGGGCCCTAGGGCCATTAGCCTAATAACTTCCTATGATCCTCTGATAACTTGAGATGGGCCAGTTTCAGGTATGTCTTGAGGGACAGACAGAGGGGAGGGAGGGGTAAAGTTAGAGAGAGAGAAATTTATTGGCTAGTAGGTTCACTATATCTTCAGCCTCAGGGCAAGTAGCACTGTTCACAATCATCTCAGAGCATTGTTGTATTGTACATTTGAGACTACGAAAATAACTGAAAATTCATTGTGGTTGTCTTTGTCTCAAGTAACTATTAAAGCCTCAAATTTTGCTTTGGTGGATTTTATTAAGCTCCTGAGTTGTTTGTTTATTTCAGTGACAAGGGTTCTAACATTCTGGAAATTACTTTTCTTACTTTTGGTCAAAAGTCTTTTCCTTTTATTATAAAGCTTGTTGATATTGTGGTTCCATGTGGGTTTGTTTCTGGAGTTTGCCTTTCACTTGTTCCTATGGGGTACAACTGCATCTATGGAGCTGTTTACATGCAGGTATAATGTGATGGTGTACATTTCTGTGAATTCAAAGGAATTTACTAGGTTTGGTGGGGATTTGAATTTTGTTAATGTATCACTTAGGAGTAGGTAGTTTGTCTTAAAGGGACCTTGGGTGGAAGGGATCTCTGGTTTCAGGTTTATTTGGAAGGAGACTGCTTTATGGTCAGACCTAACAAGTGAGGAAGATATGCAAGGGATGGTGCAAGATGCTCCCATATTAGTAAAGACAAGATCCAACATGTTATTTCCCCTAGTGGGTACTCTGACTAATTCTTCTGGGTGATTTGTATTGACAAAGTCCAGGAATCTCTGTGCTTCTGCACTGGCAGTAGTGTAAGTTTCCCAATCTATAGTTAGATAGTTTAGATCACCTAGGAAAATAGTGCTGGGTTTAATATCGAGTGATTCTAGTTCCTGTAGTTAGGTGTTGTGGCTTTCTTTTGTCATAAAGGGAGTTTTATAGCTAGCTAATATATGGTATGGGACTTTCCTGATGGTTATTTGGACATGAATAAGTAGGCATGTTGCAGCGATGTTAGCTTTTGAAGGTTGTCTTCTAATCTTCAATGGAAAGGCCAAGGGTCTAATTGTTTTTCCTTTAATTGGTCAGCTGCTTCTCCCATACCCTAGAGAGAGACCCTTGCTGTTAACAGGAAATTATAAATGTTTAAGAAAGATGTGTTTATGAAGAAGTGTTATGCACACATTAGGTGCAGCATTTGGTCTTTTAAATGTGTGCTTGAATTGTGCTGCTTTCTAAATTAATACTTTGTTATGGTATAACTTATAGGAGAAATAAAGTAGAGACAATCTGGCCTTTAGTTCTACCATTAGGCGTTTTAAAGTTAATTGTGAAATATTACAGGTTTTGTTAGCAAGGGAGCATGACAACATTAAACAGCGTTTAAACAGATTAAAATGCTGATCTAAGTTCCATCTAAAGCTGGAAAACCAGAAAACATGTTTAAGTGTTATTGTTCTGTGACATTGTTCTTCCTTTAAAGGAAAAGGTCAGACAACATGCAGACTTCAGTCTAAACAGCTTTTAGGACATCAGTGAGCCCAGTCAGCAAGTGTTTGGGAAAAAGAAGAAAGCAGTACTTGAAGAAAACTCACAAGGATATGTGGAGACTATATGAACTCCAGCCAGACATCACATGGAAACCAAGAAGCCAAGAAGAAACCCCAGCCCTTGGAGCTGATAGACAGTACTCCTCCCATTATATTACCTCCTGCTTATGGCTTTCTCACTCACGTGCACACTTTAAGTAAGATTGTTAACGTCCTGTTATCGCATCCCTGCCCTTTGGTAACTGTATGTGAAGGAGAACATGCACAACTTTTAAGGTCATCTCCAGTCAATATCCATGCTATTTCCTGAGATGATGGACATCCAAACATTCCATGTTATGCACTATCAAGCTCTCATTTCTATAACATGCTGGAGATGTTACATTTCCATTCTCAGCATTGGTTTTGAGACTTGGTACCATAAATGAAACTTCAGAGTCTTACCTGAGAACTTAACGTTTGGGTACGGGCTTCATCAACCTGTGGGTCTAATTCTAGTTTAGGTTCCTTCTTTTGGCAAGCAAATTAACTCATATAAATAAATAAAATGTTTTTTAGGTGCAGAGATTTTTAATCTCCCGTGGAACCTAGCTAAACATGTTATACCTTACTTCCACAAGATGCTTGTTTATACTGTAAAGATTTCAAGTAAATAATTCTTACATTATGATGTATTATAGCAATAACCTATGGCTAGGTGTAGAAAAGTCCAGTATTACACACATCCATCCATGGGTTATTACTATTGTACAATGACATTATTTAGGAAAGAAATTACTTACTTTTCTTAAATAATTTCTTTGTATAATGGCACCGTGGTGTTCCGCATTGTTTCCAGATTCTGCCCTTTGCTGATATACTGAGCATGCATATGGGGCTTATGTTCCCATGCTTACACAGTACATCAGTGCTTTAGAAAGCAAGCAACAGAGAAAGAAAGATCACTGTTGCAATTTTTTTTATGAAAAAAAATAACCTGGACAGTATAGAGGTACAAGAAAGACAGGGGGAAAATACAAGGAAAATCAGGTTTGTTTCTTTAGTTTTGCAGAATATACCTGATTTTCCTTGTATTGTCTCTGATCTTGTACATGCCTCTTGACCTTTTATTTCAAGAAATGTGTACAAAGCATAAATAAAGGAGGGGACCAATTGTTAATGTCACTCATATAAACTTAGAACTCTGCAAGAATAATTGTGTATTGTCTGAAGGAAAGAAATCTGAAACTGAAATGCGTGTCACTATTTAGTGACATTGTTCCTCAGTAATTTGTCAGAAAGCCACAAATTTTATGAGGAGCAAAGTCACTAAATAATGACACTTTTTTCAGTTTCAGACTTTATTTCCTTCAGACTAATGCCTGTCTACCATATACCATTAAAAAAAGTTTGGCCGCTCAATGGTACTTTAGCAACTAGACTTTTTTCTGTTGGTATATGCTTGATTTACAATGAGTAAACTGGATGGTCTGTCCAATCTGCGTGCTCGTTTTTGAATGTTAATGGCCAGTTATTATATAATACATTTCCATTTACTGTCAGAATTGTTTTGTTGTAAGCCATTACAAGCAAATGTCACAGTTCTTGGGGTCAGTGTTATGTACCAAAGTGATTCATTCTGAATCTAAATTGTTCGTGCTAAATGAAGCTCCTTAAACACTTCAACATTTTCTGCGACCATGTTTGTAAATGCAGGATAAGATTGGCTCTGTATATCCTTTATTATTGTTATTACTATTATTATTATTGAGAATTCCAAACAGCTCCATGTCTAAGAATTATGTTTGTCAGAATGCTGCATACTGCATCTTTGATACATTTACTATTTTCTAGAAATCCACAATGTGAACCTTAGTGGATTCTATTTAGGCCACAAAATAGTGATCAGCTATCAAGCCTATTGCCCAGACCACATGCAGCATGTTGAACTCATCCGTCTTCTAAATAATCAGTTTGAGTCCAGTAATACCCATAAATGTAAGGCAGTGGAAACGCTCATTAATTGGGCTGCCTAATTTTAAAGCTATATAGGCAATATGCTATCTCCATGACAGAAACAAGTAATATCCTGTTGTAAAGCACAGACTGGTTTCTTCTTGGGTTAAATTTCAGATATGGTATATATTAATTAGTGTAAAACAGCAAGAAATGTCTTCCTTTCTTCACTATCCTGCTCTTTGCTGAGTGCATAAAAGTTCTATTAAATGTTTTTTATTGTTTCAAGCTATACCAGTATTAATTATTTCTTAGACTGCTGTTATATTTTTTTAAATAAGTAAAGAAACCAACATGTTATGTTTTTTCCCTGGATAGATTATTTGATAAGGGTATATGCTGTTTCGGC
This sequence comes from Protopterus annectens, assembly GCF_019279795.1. Taxonomy (NCBI): domain Eukaryota; kingdom Metazoa; phylum Chordata; order Ceratodontiformes; family Protopteridae; genus Protopterus; species Protopterus annectens. The sequence goes on from NC_056743.1 coordinate 804,957,702, forward strand.
ATATTTTAAGCTTTGGTATTTTTGACATAGTGACCTGAATCTTTTAGGCTAACCTTCAAGTAAATTTGTTGTTGAATTTTATCATCCGTTTATTATGAAACAAATAATTGCATCTACTGTAAAGTATGAGCTGGCTCCTTCTTTAGGGTGCAGATGAAACACTGCCAATCTCAGAAAAGTGAGAAAGGAATATATCTGATATATTTTTGCTGACTGCATTGAGGGATCCTTTATACTTTGCAGTTTTGCTCCAGCCTAAATATTATTTAAGTATATATATATATATATATATATATATATATATATATATATATATATATATACACATATATATATGTGTGTGTGTGAGTGTGCGTGCATGTGTGTGTGTGTATATATATATATATATATATATATATATATATATATATATATATATATATATATATATATATACATACAGACAGAAAGAGAGATAATAGGTAGATAGAGAAACATTTGTCTGCATGTATGTATGTTTTAATGTGTGAGTGTATTTGTAGCTTTTTAGTGTATTTATTTATTATTTACATTTTGTTGACAGAGTTGGTCCCTTTGGACAAAGCCCATTTCCAGGGGGACCCATTAGGCAAATTATAAAAACATATAAATATAATAAATTCTGTATAAACATTTCATGTACAGAGATTAAATTCAAATATGTTCATATACAAATGCATATAGCATAAACCCTGTACAGTATTTGTCCTATAGAGCATAGCTCATAGTCAGAAGTGGCCTGAAAACTAAGTAAGGTGCAATATGCAACAGTAAGCTGCGGTGGTGCAGCGGTAGTGTTGTCGCCTCACAGCAAGAGGTTCTCTCGTTCGATTCTTGGCTGGAGCGCCTTCTGTGTGGAGTCTGCATGTCCTTCCCGCGGTCGAGTAGCATTCAAAAGACATGTGTGAATGGGCGTGCCTTCATTGAAGGTTGGGCGTCAAGCTGGCACCTCGGCACCGTAAAAATCTACTGCCAGTCATTAGCGGACCGGAGTTCCGCTGTGGCAACCCCTAACAGGGTAAAGCCGAAAGAAAAACAACAACAATATGCAACAGTAACATATTTATGCAAGAAAAATTTGACATTACATATACAGGGATAAGTTTGTAGATGCCAACATATACAGACAGGTAACACAAATCTGTATACAAGTGCACACTGCTTAAAGTATGTAATAACAGCAGACTTGGAGTGAGGAGGGCAATAGTCTGTAGTTACTAGTTGGGAAAAACAGTACTGATTTCTACAAGTAAGAAGAAGAAAGTTTAATAGGAAGTGTTGAAGTATTGGTAGGAGTGGAAGAAAATATATGTAGGAAAAAAGTGAACCAAATTAATATGTGAAGGTTAAAAGCTGACTGCTGTCTGCCTTTAATTCAAAATGGTTGACTGGAAGGGGGAGTGAAGCCTAGCATTTAGAAGGTGTAACAGTACACAAAGCACATATTGGTGATGTTCAGGGATGCCTGGGGAGTTCACCATAACAGATCAGTTGCTCCTTCTTTGGAAACTCCTTCGCAGTTAAATAATTTTGTATACGGTTTTCATGTTACAATCTTGCGCTTGGTAGTGGGAAGATCTGGCTAAAAATTGAAGAATGCAAAGAACATCTGCTGACTTGGAGAGAGAAGTGAGGGGTATGTGAGTATGTCTGGGATAAACTCAAGGGACTAGGAAGCTAGTGGATAAGTGGAGGGTTGTGACAAAGTGGGTTGTAGTGGAAAAAATAAAACAAGCACTGAATGGTATGACAGAGTTTAAAGGAAAGTTACACTGACCCCTACAGTCATGGAATGTTAATGGTATAAAAAGGCATGGAATGTTCACAAATATTAAAACATATATAAACCAGCAGTGGTGGATCTCCAAGAAACACACCTTGATAGGTTTAGAGCACCAACAACTGCAGAGCAGGGGCATGTGCCTAGCCTCAGGGGAAAAGGAGAGGTGTAATAATCTTATTTTCATGAATGTTTAAGTTCCAGACTGATAGCTCCATAAGTGATAATAAGGGGAGATTTGCAGCTGTTTAAGGTTATATGGGTAATGAGAAACTAAGTTTAGTAAATATATATTTTCCCACAGAAATAAGAACAACTGAGCTTAGGGGCATTATGTCAACAATAACGGCATGTGTGGAAGCTACTGTCTAGCAGGTGGTGCAGAAGATTAAGGCTGTGACTTGTAGTTCGTGTGGTACAGGGCTTGATTCCCTCAGCCCTAATTTGCCTCCTGTGTGACCCTGAGCAAGTCACGTAACCATGTATTGCTCCCAGGTTGCCCCTGAAAAGGGACTGTGTGCCCAGTAGGCCTGCCCAGTTAGCAAATGGGTATTATTATTATTAAAGATGTGTTGGTCAGGGCCCAGGAAAAGAAGTTTGATGCCCTAAAAGAAATTTTAAAGCACTATCTTAGCCAAGTGGGAGTGGTAGATATGTTGGAGTCTAACATAAAGGAACATAAAGAAGAAGTCTGTGTTTTACTCTGCAAGACACAAAGAATGTTCAAGGACTGGTAAAATATTTATTGTGAAAGAAAAGCAGGACTTAAGGATACAACAGGATGCTCAGATAGTTCCGCAAGTTTCTATGATCATGCACTTTTATTGATTCAGGTAAAGTTAGACATAGATTGTTGTCTGAGTAGACACTGGATGTTTTCAGTATATTTTTTGAAAGTTCTAAATTTTTGAGCTGGTTAGAGGAAGCATTAAAATCTTTACTTAGAGAATTTAGGGAGATTACTCCACAGAAATGCAATACCAATAAGTGTGGAAGGCCATGTTAGCTCATACCTAGTGGATAAAAAGAGAGCTGAGAAAAAGTGATGCCAACAATTAAACAGAGAACTAAGGGAATTGTAACAGTTGCAAAGAGGACTTACCTCAAGTGAAGACCACAGGTTAAGATAGCTGAAACTTGAATTACAAAATTACATTGGTATGTTGGTGCTATCTATTTCATTTGCTTCTTGGGATGGGACTCACTGACCAGTTTACAACTCTATTTCAAAACATCTATGTAAGGTCAATGAAATGTTAGCTTGAAGTTTCAGCTCCACAGAGGCACCAGACAAGGCTGCCCACTTTCTCCAGTTTTAGTCCCATTATATTTAGAACCATTGGCAAAAGAGATTAGGTAATCAACAGTGAAAGGATATAGGTGAGGGAAAGAAGAGCTGAAGATCTTCTTATCTGCAGAAGGTGTTCTGTTGACACTGCCTGACCCATGGGATGATCTCCATGAAGTCTTTAAAATACTTCAAAGGTTTGGTAATTTCTCAGACTATATAAGTAACATAAGGAAAACAAAGGCAGTCTGAAGCAATTTACATAATACATTAAGTTTGATTAGAGGCTACTAATTTCTAGAAACAGCAAATAGATTAAAATACCTGGGTACCTGGATAATGAGGACATTTGAGAGATCATTAGAGCTAAAGTATATGGATTTGATGAAGAAACTGAAGAGTACTTTAAGAAAAGGAAGGGACCAGTGTTGGACCTTGACCAGAAAGTCACAGTATTAAACTGGTATTTGCTATCTTGCCTTTCATACATCATATAGGCCACAGGCAGCCCCGGAATAAGGAAATAATTTGGAAGTGAGATGACCTACCATGAGTGGTATGGAGCAAAATGATGATTGTGGGGGTCACTCTATACCAAATCTGGAGTTATACTGGGGTGCAGAAAATCATTTTCTAGTGTATACATTTCAAAGCCAGCATCAATTGGCAAAATGGAAAGATATGATATTAGAGGAAAACTGGGGTAGAGTGGTTTGAATATCTTTTAAAAAGGAAGAGAGAGAAATAGTATGAGGCATTTTAAGTGGAATTAATGCAGAAATGGAGAAGCTTTTTGTAGATCCTGTCTTGATGAATCTACAAGAAGCCTTGATGTCAATAGGATATGAGAGAAGAAGGAGGAAGACTTCCAGGGAATGTGCACAGTGGACAATACAAGGGATATCACTAAGCTACTGGTATCAGGTCATTAATGGATGTAAGATCTCAACATTTTTTGCAGCTTTTCTCCCTGGGCTTGTGCTAAAAAGGGGCTTGTTTGCCTAGCTGGACTTTCCTAGTAAACAAGCGGAACAAATGAATTAGTAAATAAAGTCACTCAAGCAATGTTCAACTGGTTGTTTGGAAATGTCTGCATAAATATTTTTTTAAATTCCAGAGAGGCTTAGGAAAACATTTCTTGAAACTAATTCAAGTTGTTGCAGAAGTGGTTCTGGGGAACTGAGGAATTCTCTACACAATTTATGTAGTTATATAAAATTAAAACCATATAAGAACTCAACAGAGACATTTATGAGAAGAGTGATAGGGTAAGAAATTGCCCTTTCTCTATATCTCTTTCTGTTAGGTTGGCAGGAAGATATAGATTTAACTAGGTATGAAAGAAAACCACTGGTACTGCTGATGTTATTAGGAGAGAAATGTATCGCTTGTAAATGGATGTAAGTAATCAAAATCAACATATTAGAGCTAGAAGGAGTAACAGCTGAGTTGATGGTGAATGAAAGTAGGCAAATAGAGGGAGGGATGGAAATAAGAAGAAACATTTGCAAAAAACGGATGCCATACAAAGCATGAGATTAAGGGGATACTTAGAAAATGTCTCAAAACTATGAGATTGTATGTAATTAAGTAAAAATGTACAGGATATACTACAGAGTGAGCCAGACTTCCCAAAAATGTACATATTGTAAATAGACATTAATGCAATTACTATCAAATAAATCCTAATGTAAACCTGACTACACTAATAAAATACATCAGTAAAATAGACAGTACAAAAACTGATAAGAAATACCACAAATACATTTTCCAAAATGGCTACACTCTGCTCAACTGCTTAATTTCAACTCTTTCAGTGTGAAAAAGGAAACTGATAAATAAGGCCAGCAATTCTGCCTGTTTTAGTTAAATTCAGTTATTGACTAGTAAGTATACTCCCTGGATGCCAACAATGAATAACCTTAGAGAACCTGAAAGAAAATCAACTAGAAAAGGTGAAGAAAAAAACTGACTGGGAAGAATCCTGCAGCTGTTCAGCAAGAAGCACTTCAAGCACCAGCTTTGGTACAACAGATGGCGTCCAGTAATTTAGAGGAAAAAATAAGTCAAATATGCTCAGAGCTGATTCAAATAAATGAAACATATGAAACATTGAGTGAGTACATCAACTCAAATAACAAAAGACTGGAAAAATGGAAGAAGCTTTAAACAGCTATTCTTATGAACTAATACAACTGCAAAAATCAGAGGTCAAAATGAAGAAAAGGTTGACTGAGTTTGAGACAGCTAAAGAAGAGCTGTTTTAAAAAAAAATCATAAAGTTAGAGGACACAGCACATACAGAAAACCTGAGATTTTCTGCTGTAACAGAGAAAACTGGAAGGAACAGTTGTATTCATTTTATGAAAGCACAGATAAGTAACTGGACTGGTATTCCAGCAGTGTTAATTGAAATGGCACTTAGTGTGTATGCTGCGAACCTGGCTGTGAGAAAACAGCTAAGACCTGTATTAGTAAAGATACAATTATATGAGCAGAAAGAGTTTATCCTGACAAACTTGTGGCAGAAGGGCAAAGTATTAAAAATTGGGGTCTTGGAGAGACAAGCGTGTTTGTGGAAATGATTATTCACTGTACACCAGGCAGAAGAAAAGCAAATTTATATTAGCAATCAGGGAATGTTGAGAGGCAGGTTTGAGATTCAAGCTGTTGCATCCACAGGTCTTCAGAATATTTTTGCTGTTGGATCAAATTCATTTTTGATGCAGAACAGGCTAAGGTGGGAAAACAAAATTTTGACCAACAAGGTGTGAGCCATCTAACAGAAGGGAACTTTGCTTCTCATTTTTCTGATGGTAAGATTCATAGGGAAGCTTTGCCAGTGAAACATTTTCCAGTGTTCTAAAGGAAAATGCCTGCGAGACAGAAAAAAAAAATCACAGGACTTGAGTAGCAGAATCAGGAGTACTTTGGACTTGAACTGGAGTCTAGGGTTGGGAAATGGAGATGAACAGGAAAATCATCAACAATGAAATTAGTGAAAAAATGTGAGACTATAAAGCATCAATCATTCATATTTGTGAAATATGGCTTTACAAGAAAATATGGCTGAGAAAGATTGGATTTTTGTTGACTTTGTTAAACTTGGGGGTCGGACAGGCATATGATCCACTTCATGTCATTAATTTTTGGAAGGGCAGTAAAAGGAAGAAAAAAGGAGAAGACAGAAAAAAGTAACTGTAAGTAAAAAATATTTTTCTTAATAGTATTTGTATAAAACATTTTATGACATATGTGAGGATATTATATATTATCTGTGCTAGCATAGCTGGCTGAAGTTTTGTAAATACTTGTAAATAATTATAAATGACCCTGTATTATATATGCCACCATGCCTAGCTGTAAGTTTATAAATAAGTTTATGTTTTTTGATTATTACTTTGATTTATGTAAGATGTTTGAATCAAAAAAGTATTCTTCTAGCTGACCAAATGTACGTTTTTTTTAAAAAGAATTCTGAATGTAGGCTATGCCAGTCAGCTAACCTAGATGGGATGTCATTGTGTGCCAGAGCTGAAAGGAATAGAATCTCCACAGCAGCTGTTTTGTTTACTTTTTAAAGTCTGACATGAGAGAGTAAAATTCTCATAACAGATTTCTGTGACTTTTTAAAAAAATTCTGCTGTAAAAGCAGGTTCAGAGTCAAAGTTCAGTAGTTGAAGTTGTTGTTGTAGTTGGTCAGTTAGTTGTCAGTTGTTGTTTTATGGATCAGTAGTTATCACTCAGTTTGTTTTACAGAGTTGTTCAGCATTAATAGTAGGATTTGCTATTCCAGTCACTAAGAACCAAACAACAGCATGAATAGCAGGCATAAATTATTTTCCTGCCTGACAGAAGTAAAAGTATCATCTTGTCTTGCTGAGTTAATTAGCTTAGACAGGGACAGTTAATATTTAGACATTTAGGGAACTATGGTTAGATAGAGTTTTTTTCTATAATCAGTGAAAAAACCTATCCTACAGTGTTCCTGTGTGTGGTTTATTAGAATCAGTTATTCAGTGTATACATGTTTTAAATCATTTCATTTATTATTAAATATTTTACTACCTTTTATTGTGGGTGGTTATTTAGAAAGTACTTTTAGTAATCTGAGAGTGTTTATGCTTATTGTGATAACACCAGGGCCACTCCGAAAAGCCTTACTGCTTGGATTACATTTATATCAATAGTTGTTTTACACAATATAATTGAACACCCCTTTTAAATGGTATTGTGGTATTTGCCTGGTGACAGCTGTTACCTTGTAATTTGGGAAACAGGACATAGCAGGTAAATCTGTGCCATTCTTTCCCAAGAGTGTTTGTATGTGTGAATATCAGATATTTAAGAGTGAGTGTGTCATATACCTAGAACTGGGACACAGTGCTGTGCAGTGGTTAGTGTGAAGACTTGTATGGGGACCTGGAGTGAAGCATATAGTCCAGTCTCAGGTTTAGAGTCTGTTCCCAGTGTACTTTTAGGGGAGATTATGTATTTCTATACCTACTTTCAATGACACTGCCTTACTGGAGACAGTCATGAGGATTGTTGCTCCTTAGTTACTGCCCCAGGTTTAAGTAGGGCCATCACATGTACATTGCATCTTATATAGTAAATCATTTTCAGTTATTGTTGTATGTGATAAAGATACTAAAGTATACAGGTGTTTTTTTTTCTTTTTTAGTTTTAAGCAATGTAGGCATTACAATATAAAAAGAGAAGAAAGGCTGGACAAAAGCATGTTTAAGTCAATAGGTTGTCATGGGAATAAGCTGATTAAAGTTGAAGGCAATAAATCGAGAGGTTGGGACATTGTTTACTGAGATAAACATAAAATTAAAAGGTACAAAGGTAAGCAGTCCAATAAAAAATAGTCTGACATTAGTGGAAGTGAATATGAGCAGCTTTTCTCATAACTAAATACTTTAATGGCTTTACTAGAACAGTGTATAATTTATTTGTATTTAGAGATAGCCAGCGCACTTTTTCTTAAGACTAAAAGTTAATGTGTTCTAAAAGCATGTGAGTTGTTTTTCACATATGGGAGGAGAATAAAGATAAGACAAGAACAAGCAGCAATTAGTGTAAGTAGGAGCACAGGATGTAACATGTGTCTTAGCATGGATCACTTAATTTTAGGTTAATTAATGACTGTGGATGCAGCTGTCAATTTGGGATAATTGTTCCTATTAGGAGGGTTAAACTTCATTATCTGATGTACATAGTTTTGTGTGTTTTAAGTTAATAGGTTCTGGAGTGTTCTATGGGTGTATTTTTTTTGTTTGTTTCAGGGCATTCATTAAAACAAAAACTGTTGCAAAATGTGACAGAGGTCAAAATGGAGATTACAAGAAACAACTGCATAGAGCATCAACCTACCAAAGATGAGTGGGTACATGTAACACAAAAGCTGGAAATAGATATTTAAAAAATGTCATATACAATAGGTAGTAATAATAACTTCTTATCATAATGGCTACACTAAGCATACTATTTTGTGACATGAATAGCCTCACAGGTATAGACAAAAATATAAGAGTAGTGAATTATACTAAAATGCAGACTGCAAATAGTAATGCTAAAGGAGACACATTTGGAAAGAAGTGAGCATATGAATTTGATAAAAAAGGATTTCAGGATGGATATTCAATAGAATACCAGTGACAAAGGAAAAACAGAGAACTTATACTAATTGCTAGTAGAGCTCCAATATGGAAAAACAATAGTAATGATAGATTTGTGGTAGTAAGGGGCTACTGGCAAGAGATGAGGATTACATTGGCATGTATGTATATTCCACCTAAAACTGCTATTATGGAGATTACAAAAATTTGGGGAGAAATAATCACCTTTCAGCAGGGAATTTCACTTATAGATGGGGACTGGAACTTGACTTGCAACAGTGAGGATGTATCTGGGGACCTAGAGGGGGAAAATATAACAAAAGAGGGTAAGTTTCTAAAGAAATTATGAAAATATTTGGTATGGAAGATGTGCATTCAGTAGTTTGGAGTGAATTTAAAGATTATTCCCCAAGGTACAATAACTGGGATTTCACATGAACATGTGCATTTAACTGAAAGCTTTCACATACATCCAATAACTATTTCAGATCATGCACTGATAACAACTAAGGTAAAAATGCAGGGTAATAAAGTAAAACTGAGACACTGGTGCTTCGCCTGTCAAAAAGACAGAAATTTAAGGAATGGCTAATGGAAATTATTTGAGAATTATTAAGAAATATAGAAATTTCTTCAGAAGTTATAGCAAGTCAGTGGGATAAAATGGAAGTGGAGTTTAAAAACAGTGTAGAAATGAAAGAAAAAGTGATATAGTTAAGAAGTAACAAGAATTATTTAGTGGGGCTGACAAAGGTTAAAGTATTGTAGAATAAGGGGACTCTCACAGAACAAGAAGATGTGCAACTGCATAGTGCTAAACAGAAAAATAAAGGAGTATCTGGATAATATGCATGAGTTTAGAAAGATTGCTGTCAAGAAATGTTTTTGGTAATAATTCCAGAGCACAAAAACTTTTAGCACAACTTAGGCAACAGAAAGTTGAAAGGGTTATTGTCAAACTTAAGGAGCCTATAACAAGAGAAATAGCCAGAGATTCTGTAGCGGTATTAGATATATTTTGGAAATTTTATTAAAATTGGTATAAAGCACAGTAATTTATACATCAAGAAAAAGCACAAATATAAATATTTATGGAAGACTTAGGTATGCCAAGGTCAAAGGTAGGTGAGGCTCAACAACTAACAGTTAAGATAGGAGAAGATGAGATAAAAACAGTGATGTATAATCAATCTACAGAAAAGTCTCCAGGAATAGACGGTATTTCTATGGAAGTGTAGAAGCTAGGAGGGACAAAAATGATAAAGATCTGAAAGGTTTTGTTTAACAGTATTTTAAAAGGAGGGGAAAGAGCAACATCCTGAAATAAAGCTGTGGTAGCTGTAACGCCTAAAGACCCATCAGACCTAGCTTCATATACAGGCCTATTTCAATTTTAAACAATGACTATAAAGTGCTTATTTCTGTAATAGCTAAAAGAATGGCAAAGTCATTGCAAAAATTAATAAATATGAATCAATGTGGTTTTGCGAAGGGGAGGCAACATTTGACAGCATTAATAGAACAATGATGATCCATAGGGAAGCAGATTGTAAGAAAATACTTGCTGTTGTTGGTGGGTCTTGATGCAAAGAAAGCATTTGTCAGAGTTACCTATGATTCTATGAGTATGGCAATGGAAGCATTTGTATTCCCTGATACAATAATAAGGTTAATTAGGAGGCTATAAGAGTGACTGGAGGCAAAAATCAAAGTGTGAAGGTTCCTGCTAAGTTGTGTCTGAACAGAGGAACCAGGCAGGGGTGTCCTCTTTCCTCTGTCATTTGTGTTATATTTAGAGCCATTGTCATAGAAAATAAGGGGCTCAGAAATTCAAGGATATAATTGGTATGCTAATCAAGAAAAGTTGGCTTTATTTGCAGACAATGCAATTCTGTATCTGATAAAACTAGAAAAGGACATCTCAGTGTTCTGGAACATTGAGAGAGTTTCATGTTTTTTCAGGCTATAAACTCAATGAAGACAAAACAGAGGCTATAGCTGTAAACTGCATATCCACACATGAATTGATTCAGTAATACCCATATTTATGTGGAGACAATAAAATTAAGTATTTAAGAGTATGAGTTAAAAAGGATTCAATTATGGGAGCTAAGGATATGTGGGAAGAGACTAAAAAGATAATAGAAAAGAACTAAGAAACTGGAAGTTTGTGTTTATGGACAAGGATAGAAAGATACAAGCAGTGAAAATGTTTTAGTCCCTTTAGTTTTATATGAGGGTCAGGCATATTTTATCAACCAGAGGAGAAATTGTGGACAGTAATAAAGAGTAGAAAGATTTTATTGGGGTGGCAAAGAGGACAAGGGTCAAGTGAGATAAGACGATCCTTCCAATAGAACAGGGTGGTTTAGGTTTACCTGATTTGAACGGATATTTTAGAGCTCCTCAGTTAAGGCTTTTATGTATAACACAAGCAGAAAGCTGTAATTGAAACGGGAAAGGGATGATGATGAATCAAGAGGGAAATTCAAGAAACAAGGAGAGTAGGATTTTGGCCGCATATCCTTAAGGAGAATAACAACAGCCATATAGTATAATATATTCATAAAGTAACAAAATATTCTAAGAACTAAGCTAACATGAGAATGGAGAAAGGAGATTCTGCTGATAGAGCTGACTGCAATTAGGGGTACAAGAATAGGCAAAACGGGGCTGGAATTTACTGGAGAAAACCGGTAAAGGAGCCAAGGTATTGGGAGCAAATAACTAGAGAGGGAAAGGTAATAGAATGGGAAGAGGTTAAGAAACTATTTGGACTGCAGGCTAGAAACTGCCTTCCCTATCAGGCATTAATATGAGATTAAAGGCAAAGAAAAAGGGATCAGGGAATCCTAAGTGGAAGTCCTGCTCTGGTAAAGTTTTTAGCTGAATGTAGAACAGTAGCTGCTATTAAAAAAATGGATAATTATAAAATATTGCAGAATAATCATAGGAATTAATCAGAGGAGATTATAAAAGACTGAGACAACAGATTGGATAAGCAGTTCACAAGGAAGCAATTGGAAGACGTGTATAGCTCCCAAATATGCAACAAAGTCTAGAAAGTTTAGGATTTTTGCTTGGAAGGGATTGCATAGGTATTTTTATATCCCAAGCAGACTCCAAATAATTTTTCCTCAGGTAGGTGACGAATGTTAGAGGTATGATGGGGAAGAAAAAGGTATCTGGAAACATATGTTTTGGGAATGTAATGAGTTGGCAGATTTAAAAAATTCCCTGCAGAGTACTCTGTCAGAAATATTGGGTGAGCAAATGGGTGTAACTAAGGAAATGCTTTTTTGAGCTGGGATACAGGATTTGAATTGCCTAGACATAGTAAGACCTTGTTAAGCTAATTCTGGTGGCTGCCAAAAAAGCAATTGCCATTAAATGGAAATCAAAGTCTAAACCAACTGTATTTAAAGTAGTGAGGATTGTGACAGAGATAAAAGAACTGGAAATGGGATCTTTACAAAAGGGTAAGAGCAAATTTCATAGAAAAAAATGGAAATTCTGGGAATTCATGCAGAATAATGTTTTGCAGGAGAAGTGAGGTTTAAGAGAAGGCATGAATTGTGCAATGTATGCAATGTTGGGTTATGATAACTGTATAAAAGAATGTATGTCATATATAATGTTAGTAACTGTCAACATGTTAACATTGTTGTTTTTGTTTATATAATTGTATACTTGCTTATGTCTTAAGTGATAATTCAATAAATGTGTTAAAAAATACCACAAGTAGTACAGAAGAAAGCCATGGACAAGATATTTATTCATAATAACCCCATCAAACTACCTAAAGCCCTAATTAGCAGAAATACTGGCAGTTAGCATTCCCCATTAAATTTAATAAGAAAAACTATTTTAACATAAAAAAGCACAGAAAAAATACTGTGAGTAAATGAGTATGTGGGAGTCTGGTTTCCATAATAAATTAAATATTTTGTACCATGGGAATAGTTACCTAAACCAATGGTGCAAACACTATAATATAGAAGTAGCCGAGAAACACTGAAAATGAACTACTACGTATTCTAGAGAATGATGACATATCACATGGGATCAACTATTTCCAAAAGTTCAAAAAAAATCAATGCAAGAAAACCAGATAGAGTTATTCAAGAAAAAAGACAAAAGTAGCATTGATCATTGAAACTGCTACACCCAGTGTTTATAGCATCTTGCATGCACTGAGACACAAAGTCATAAAATACCAGGATTTGTGAGCAGAAATGAGAACAGTGTGGAAGAAAGATATCTAGGCCCCAACTTCAAATGACTTGCAGAGCAGACTGACAGCAGCTATTTTGGAATCTGGTCCCCGTAGTAAGCTTGCCTATAGATAGGCAGTACACTGAAGTAAATCACTTACACTAAGAGCATTATTTCAGAATCAGGGCACACTTACACCGAGAGCATCTCTTTTGGAATCTGATGCCTAGACAAATGCAATAGTAGTAGGAGTGACAGGACTAATAAAAAAAGAATTTACAATCATACTTAAATATGCTGCCAATATATATAACCCCATATGAACTGCAGAAAGAGGCAAATTAGAGTAGATTGCAGGTGCTGAGAAGAGCATTCTTGGCTAATATCAGAGATTGAAACAGTACTAATTTCATGACCTCTAATCATACCCTGACTTAGAAATGGGGTCCATTCTGTAATAGTATTAGAAACCCCAAACACTTGGAAGAATTAAAACTGTCAAAAAACCTATAGTATATATTTCATATGCCACACAGTAAACGCATGCACAAGCACACGCGCACACACACACACGCACACACGCACACACACGCACACACACACACACACACGCACACACACGCACACACACGCACACTCACACGCACACACACGCACACACACACACACACACACACACACACACACACACACACACACACACACACACACACACACACACACACACACAAAACTAAATACAAACACCTGTATATCAGAACAGGGATTACCATTGCATAGCCACTCCCAAAAGACATGCATTTTGAGGCTAGTAATCTGCATGATGCTAAGAAAGGTGTTTGTGTAACCTTATCAGGTAGAAGTGCATATAATGAAGAGCAGGGGAAGGGGCATGAGAAAATGGATTGTGCATGAAGTATATTGCAGCATATACCGGAAACATGGGTGTCTTTCATTTGTATCTGGCACATACAAGATGGAAGCAGTGGGTAAATGTTATCAGTGTTGATTTTATGGGAATATGGACAGGATTTAAAACAGCCAAATTCTGAAATACTGGGATCAAAATCAGCTGTTTAAATTCTCAGTTTGTCGGTTTGTGACTGTTTAATAAAAAGAAGAATGTGGGTTTGCTGGAAAACCAAACATTTTTTTCCTTGAGCTCTTGCAAATTCAGCATTTAAATATAGATGTACTGGGGAGCTGTGTCTGTAATATATATATATATATATATATATATATATATATATATATATATATATACATATATATATATATATATATATATATATATATATACTTTATGTTTAAATCTGTATATTTTTTACCCTGTGACATTTTTAATATTTTGTGCATTTTTATTCATTCATTTATTCATCATTCATTCATTCTTCAATAGCTGTTTTATTCAGTTCAGGGTCTTAGTTTGGTTGTGGTGGGATATATCTTTGCACTCCCTGGGCACAAGACAAGGCAACTAATCCTGGAAGGATTCCAGTTTGTCATAGGATACACTCACTCACTCACTCACTCACTCACTCACTCACTCACTCACTCACTCACTCACTCACTCACTCACTCACTCACTCACTCACATACCACACATTCCATAATATATATGAGGATATATGCAGAAAGCAGATCACCCATCAAAAAATCCATGTAAACACAGGCAAGATATGCAGACGTCTTACACAATGAACCTTGAAATGGAGCCAACTGAAGAACCAAGCATTACTAGGTGCCATTCTCAGTGGGTTATACAAGTTTACCCACATGAAATATTATGTCTGGTGCTTCACAGCAATGAGTTAACATTTATATGACAACATTTCTTAAAGTGAAGAAAGCAGATGACTCCCAAGACTGGATATGATTCCCTAAAATTTCTCTTCCACTGCCCCTCATTATTGCCAGGATTATGGTGATACATGAGATCTAATGGCTATTCAGGTATTTACTAGCTATAAGTCACGTAAGATACTAGAAAAGTTAAGCTTTGACAATATTAATGTTTCAGTCAAGTAACAGTGCTTGAAAGTTTTTTTTTAAAGTTTCACTGTACCCACCCAAGTTTTGCTCACCTTTCTTTTTCCGATTTATGCATTTTTGTTGTCTTCTGGGATTTTCCTTTCACATTTTCACTCTATATTCCAACATTTTTAACTTGGTCTCGCTTACTTTGAAGCTTTGACCCCCCCCCTTCTTTGTTATCTCATTTCATGCACTCCTTCTTTTTTTGTCACTTATCTTTCCAGAAAGTAGGGTGAAATTACAGACAAATGTAGTTTCTGTGGCTGATAACTTTCCATAAATGAATAAAACATAGGCTTTCAACCCTCTTTTAGGCCTTCTGTTCCCGAAAAGCTGTAAAAGACTTGACAAAACAGTGCGTTTCATTTCCTTGCATCCATTCCCACTATCTTTGCTGAGTTCAGAGCTGTATGGAGTCAGAGGCTATCTCAGAAAACAACAGGTGTAAGGCAGGGAGCAGTCCAGGGTGGAATGCCAGTGCACTGCTGATCTAAAGGTTCACACTGTACAGTACACAAAGATTTATTTTTCAATAAACATTCTTAAGCTATGGAGATATGTCTTGTGTATAATTTGCTGAAGTTATTTAGGTAGAACTTATTCTGGCTGTAGAAACAACTTTTTTATACTATTAACTTCAGGGCCGAAGGCTGTTCTCTCCATAATTCTGCTGCTGTGATTTCCATTCTCACTATAGTTTGATATTTTTGAGACGTGGGCTGAATTTTTTGTGTATTGTATCTGGTTAGCATGGTGACTTCTTATCATGTTAAACATCATTATGATTACTCCAATAAAGTTAAAGGCACAATGACTAATTAATAGCTGAAGATTTTTGATGTGCAGTTTTAACTGTAGCCTTGAGTGCATTTTACAAGAAGGACTCTGGCAGCATTATATAAAGTACACCTAAGAGTTCTTCAGTGGCTTAAACTGTAGCTGCTAAATTGTTTAATACTTTAGAAGTAGTGAATGAATACATTGATAAAGGACAAGACAAATATATGTTACGTAGCCTTTAAAGTTCTGTTTATGGGAGATTAACAACATATTTCGAAACACAGATATGTGTAATCTGTGCTTTATACAAATTCTCATTTGTATTTTGGCAAAAAGTCAAACAGCATGAATTCATAGCTTTTAATATCTTTCCATAGTACTCTGAGACAAAGCTAGAATAATCAAGGGTAAATGCCCCAAATAAGGAACAGTTTTGGGGTATATTTCCAAAGTATAACTCTGTAACTTAAGATTTTGTTTAGGCATTGCAATCCTTGCTGCTGTATCTCATGAGACAGTAAAACTTTGAGGCAAAATCAGGGACATCCCTGAAAATCAATGTCAGAGCTATTCGTACATGATACACATCTAAAAGATGAATGAGAATAAGAAATGTATTTAAATACAATATGTACTGCATTGTTACAGTGTTGCTTGGGAATGACTGCAATATCTATCTAGTAACACATATTTAGCAGCAGCAGTATTATAATAACACATAAGGTTTTTTTAACTGTTAATAATTACACTTTGCGATACAATCACATTGAAGCAACAGGATGAACTAAATATATCTAATCCCTGGCAGTAATTCAGATGAGTGTATAAGGCTCTTCTAAACAGAGTACAGTACAGTCTAATTGCAGCAAACCAGTGCATTTAAAATTTACTTAAGTCATTAAACAAACAAACTAGCATAACAAATTGTTCCAAATATTTAGAGAAATGAAACTGGTATAGGTCATAATGAATTTTCACGTTTGTTCTTTGCTTATCTATTACTTCATATCAGAAAGACTGGTAGATATTTGGAAGATAATAGTCAATCTGTCTTATCTATGTATGTGCCTAACCCCCACACATACAGATAAATATATGCATATGGGTATATGTTGAATTATTGATTTGAAAAAGCATCAAAACTGAAAGTGTCGATGCCAACATTTCAAAATCCAACACATTGAAAAATTCAAAACATCTGAAAATAAACTAACTGCAAAAAGAAGTTTACACTTTCCTTTCGTGATTGGAACACCAAAACCTCACCACACATTCATATCAAATGTGTCTGAATAGTAGTAGTAGTAGCAGTGTAGAAGGGGTTTTTCAAAGGTAAGGTGCAGCGTTAGGGTTAGGGTTACCATGTACTGATACCTGTTAATCCTAACCCTACCCCTATCACTAACCCTGCATATATGGAGCTTACAAGCCACACTGCCAGTATACCTAGTCCTTGCCAAGGCCTTTGAAACTGTCTTTCATGCTGATATTATTGATAAACTCAACATAAAATCATATGTAGTTCACTAGACATGTAATTGGCTATCTGATAGAATCTATACTGTCATGGATTGGGGTGTTTACTCTAAGCAGGAAAGCGCGCGTGCGCGCGCACGCACACATATACACACACACACACACACACACACACACACACACACACACACACACACACACACACACACACACACACACACACACACACACACACATATATATGTGCTATTTCCTCAGTTGAAAGTGTATTAGAATCTACACTGCCGAGGTTTGGGGTGTTTACTCTAAGCAGGAAAGCACATATATGTGCTATTTGCTCAGTTGAATGTGTGGGATGACAGCTGCCAAGTCAACTGCATATTGTCCACTATGCAGCTGATTGACAGGTGTGCAAGACTGCACAAATCCATGGGATGGAAAATGTGTCATTACCCCATGTTTATGTGATCTCAGAGTTAGTATACATAATTAGCAGGGGGTGTTGGGGGAGCAGCAAAAAATTATATTTTTTACAAGTAAAAGATTGTGTGCATGTGTGTGTATTTATATACAGATCCCTTCAATTTTGTTGACTGTTACAAGAGCTGACAGCTTTCCTGCTTACCCAGTTTGGTTAACAGGAAAGTTGTTGACAGTGATGCAACATTGCTGTAATACTTGGGATGGAGAAGTTACTCTTTCCCCAATATTCCGCAATCTCAGAGTCCGTAGATATAGTTAGTGTGGGGATGTATGGGGACAACACTGAATTTTTATTACATGCTCTGATATTATTTATTAGAGCATGTGCTCTATGCAGTTGACATTTTTTTTTGTTGTTTTTTTAAGCCATCGTTTTTCACATTGACCTTTTGCACTCTTGATTATTTTTGGTGGATCCTAAATATATATATATATATATATATATATATATATATATATATATATAATATGGGTTTCTATTGCTCAATCAATTAATCAAAGTCAGAATATTAGTCTTCAGAATCTCAAGTCTAGTACATTGCCACTATAATTTCCACATGTGATGAATGTCAATGTGGCAGCGCAAAAACAGAATTTCTGTATTGCTTGTGTGAGTATGCATGAAAATTAGAATTAGGGTAAGGATTAGGTGTAGGTGTTTCACTTAGGGTTAGGGTTAGGTGTATGTGTTTATTATGCTTACTGTTAGGTTTAGTTAAGGACAGGGTTAGTTTTAGCATTTTGGTTGGGAAGTTGTCTTTATGGTTAAAATATCTGCCTTACAGACACAAGGTTCAGGGTTTGATTCTCACATGGGTTAATTGGCTAGGCTTAAAATGGCCCACAAGGGCAGTTAGCTTAGTACTAATCAAAGAACCTATTATATTATTTGCTTCAAACACTTTTATTGAATTATCACTTGTGACATAGGCAAATTTACATTCATATAAAAGAATTCAAACTATGTTAACATAGCAAACATTATATTTACATATATTGCTATATTTCATATAGCCCAAGCAATTTTGCATAAATTATTCAATTCTTGCTTTTTTTTAAACAAGAAACATCTTCATTAAATCACTATTTACTACATAGACAATCATACATTTATATAAATGAAAATAAACCACACCAACACAATCCTAGTCGCCAGCATTTTATATCACATACCATACTGACATACTCCCAGTTGCAAACATTATGCATCACATATAATATACCCAATCTTTCTCACTCAAACATTACATAGCTCATTTAAATCCTGTTGCCTTTTAGGCCTCATTCTTCCCTTGTATGTATTGTTCCCACAATTCCCATTTGTTCCTATGTAGTTTGCTGCTAACCTTTTCTAAAGATCTCAATTACAGTTATTTTATCTCTGTTACTATATTCACTACTTCCAGTACAGTTGGTTTAGAGTTTGATTTCCATTTTCTAGTAATTGCTTTTTTGGCAGCCACCATTATTAGACACAGCAAGGCCTTACCACGTCTAGGCAATTCCGATTCTGTATCATAGCTCAGAAAAATCATCTTCCTCGTCAGACCAATCTGCCCACCCAGCATCTCCAACAGTGCATCCTGCAGGGAATCCTTAATGTCCACCAGCTCACCGCACTCCCAGAAAATATGTTCCCAGTTACCTCTTTCTTCCCCTTCACACCTCCAACATTTATTGTCTGCCTGAGGAAATATTCTCTGGAGTCAACTTGGGGTATAAAAATATATTTGCAAATATTTCCAGGCAAAAATCCTAAATCTTCTAGATTTTGTTGCATATTTGGGAGACATACATATATCCTCCCATTGTTTTTTGTGAATTGCTTATGCAATATCTCTTCCCAATCCTTTCAAACATCCTCTGATTGATTCTTATAGTTATCATGCAATATTTTATATGCTCTACTAATTATTCCTTTTTTAATGGCAACTTCTTTTCTTGAGTTTATTAAAAACTCTACCAGTTTTGGTCTTTCATTTAGGACCCCTCTATTTCTTTCTTTTTGCCTATACTCTGATATCAATCCCTGATAGGGAAGGCAATCTCTAACCTGCAGACCAAATAAATTATTGGCGTTTTCTCATTCTATCATCTTTGCATCTCTAGTTATTTGCTCCCAGTACCTTGGTTGCTTTACCAGTTTTCCACAATAAGTTCAGGCTCCCTCTTGCCTATTATCTGCATCCCTAACTGCAGTCATCCCTATTGGCAAAATCTCCTTTCTCCATTCCTGTGTTGGTTTAGTTCTTAGAATACTTTCTGCTACTTTATGGATATAATATTCTGCATGATTATTATTGTTGTTCTCCTTAAAGGCCTGCATCCAAAATCCCAGCCTCTCCTTGGTTTTTGAGCTTCCCTCGTGTTTCATCATCATCCCTTTCCTCTTTGAATTATAGTTTTCTGCTTGTGCTATGTATACCCTTTCAGATTGAGTAATCCCAATCCGCTCTGTTCTACTGGAAGAATCAGTTTATCCCACTTGACTCTTGCCATCTTCACCTCCCAGGTAAAGTCCTTCAGCTCTTTATTAATTGCCATCCACAACTTCTTGTTTGGTGGCTAAAAATATGCCTGACCTGTGTATAAGACTAAAGGGACTGAAAACGTTTTAACTCCTTGTCTCTTACTATCTATAGCCATATAACAAAGCTTCCATTTTCTCAGTTTTTGTATTATCTTTTGTTTAGTCTCTTCCCACATATCCTTAGCTGCCACACTAGAATCATTTTAATCCATACTCCTAAATATTTCATCATATACCCATAAATATGGATATTCCTGAACCAGTTCATGTGTGGGTACATAATTTACCGCTATTGTTTTTGTTTTAGCTTCATTAATTTTGTATCCCAAAAAGATCTGAAACTGTCTAAAAATGTTCCACAATACTGTAATACCTTTTCCTGGTTTTGTCAGGTACAATATAATATAATATTATCTGCAAATAAAGGTAGCTTTTCTTGACTACCATACCAATTATATCCTTGAATTTCTGAGTCCCTTATTTTATTTGCCAATGGTTCTAAATATAATGTATATAATAAAGGGGAAAGAGGACACCCCTGCCTGGTTCCTCTGCTCAAGCAGAAATTATCAGAGGACCCCACCCACTTTAATTTTTGCCTCCGATCCCTCATATATTCTCCTAATCACATTATATTTATTTCAGGAAATGCAAATGCTTCCATTGCCCTGCTCATAAAGTCCCAGCTTACTCTGTCAAATGCTTTCTCTGCATCAAGACCCACCAACAACAATGGTATTTTCTTACATATTGCTTCCTTCTGGATCATCAATGTTCTGTTAATGTTGTCACAAGTTTGCCTCCCCTCCACAAAACCACATTGAGCCATATCTATCAGTTTTGGCATTACTTTTGCCATTGTTTTAGCAATTATAGACACAAACACTTTATAATCCTGGTTTAGTATTGAAATGGGCCTGTATGAAGTTGGGTCTGATGTATCCTTACCCTCTTTAGGTATTACAGTTATGACTGCTTTCTTCCAGGACAGTGGTACTTCTCCTCCCCTTAAGATATTGTTAAACAAACCTTCCAGATCTTTATCAGTTTTTTCCTCCCAGCTTTCAAACTTCCACATGAATACCATCTATTCCTGGGGACTTTTCTGTAGATTGGTTATACATCACATTTTTTATCTAATCTCCTCCTATCCTGTTAGTAATTGAGCCTTGTCTACCTCTAACCTTTGGCATATTTAATTCTTCCATAAACATTTCCATTTGTATATTTTCTTGATTTTCATATTTCTCTGCTTTGTAGAGACTCTCATAGAATTTATTTTTACTTTCTGTTGCCTTAGTCGTTGTGCTAAAAATTTTTGTGTTCTAGTGTCATTATCAAAAAATAGTTGCTTAACAGCAACCTTTCTAAGCTCATGCATATTACTAAGGTGACCCCTTATTTTCTGCCTAGCATTCTGCAGTTGATCCTCTTTTTGTTCTGTGAGATTCCCCTATTCTACAATACTTTCAATTTCTCAGCCCCTCTAAATAATTCTTTTTCGTTCTGAACTATAGCTCCCTTTCTATTTCCACCCTATTTTTAAATTCCACCTTAATTTTATCCCACTCCTTAGCTATATTTTCAGGAAAAAATTCTATACTTTCTAACAGCCCCTGAATAATCTTCACCATCCATTCCTTAAATTCCTCTCTTTTCAACAGATTCATGGGAAAGCATCAATGTCTCATTTTTATTTCATTACCCTGTGTTTTTATTTTAGCTATTATTGGCGCATGATCTGAAATAGTTATTGGGTGGGTATCAAGACCTTCAATTAAATGCACATGTTCCTGTGAAATGTAAATTCTGTCTAGCCTAGCCCAGTTTTTGTATCTTGGGGAATATGTAAATTCACTCTGAATTCCTATTACTGAATTCACATCTTCCATGCCAAATATTTTCATACATTTCTTCAAAACTCTACCCTTCTTTGCTATATTTTCCTTATGGACCCCTCAGACACCCCATCCTCACTACTGCAAAACAAGTTCCAGTCCCCACCTATAAGTAATATTCCTTGCTGAAAACTAATTAATTCTCCCAGCTCCATTACAGGAGTTTTAGGTGGAATGTAAAACACGCCGGTGTAATCCTCCTCCCTTGCCAGTAGCCCCTTAGCACTACAAATCTGCCATTATTATCTTTTTTATCTTCTTCTATCACTATTGGAGCTCCTCTTGCAATTAATATAAGTACTCCTCTTTTCCTTTGTCCCAGGTTTTCTGCTGAATAACCATCCTGAAAACCTTTCTTTATCAAATTCACATATTCATTTCTTTCTACGTGTGCTTCCTATAACATAGCTATTTGCACTCTACATTTTTAATATGCTTTACTACTCTTTCTTGTTTGCATTTATCTGTGAGGCTATTTCCATTTAAAGGCATTAAAGAAAGCATCATTGTATTAAAAAGTTATTATTCCCTCCTTTTCTGTATAACACCTTTTTTTGTTAAATGTCCAGTTCCAGCTTTTGTTACATGCATGCACTGTTTGGCAGGTTGTACTTTTATACAGCTGTTTCTTGTCATATCCTTTTGAGCTTATGTCACATCTTATAAAACTTATTGTTTTATTGAAAGACCTCAAAAAACACACTCCAATACCCCCCCTAAAACCTATTAACTCAATAACACACAAAACTATGTACACCTTCAAATATTGAAGTTTTAACCTTCTAATAGGAACAAAAGTCCCAAGCTGACAGCCACACTCACAGACTTGAGTTAACCTAAAAGAAAGGTCATCCATGCTGAGACACATGGTGCAGCCTGTGCTTCTACTAAGTGCTGATTGGTTTTGTCTTTATAGCTGTCCCAGCTGGGAAAACCTCTGAATGTTTTCAGACAACATTAACTACCTTGGGAAAACCCCTGAATGCTTTCAGAGAACAGTTTCAACTTTGGGAAAACCCCTGAATGCTTTCTGAGAAGATTATCTCTTAGCCAAGTTCTCTTTTGTTTTCTCAGCCAATCACTCCCAATCAGACTGTAGCCAGTTTCTCTTTATCAGATTGTCTCCATGGAGACATGAGAACCAGACAGCCAGCTTCTCTTTATCAGATTATTTCCATGGAAACACCAAGACCAGCTGCAGAATTGTTACTGAGCTTAAATGTATTTGCTAGAAATAAAGACTCATAATATTCAATGTTCTTTTTCATTTACTTGCTCTCTCTTAAAACTTGTTAATAAATCAATCTAAGGTCTTTAGTGTAGTCAATTCCCCATGCAAGAATGAGAAAAAAAACACATTAATTTCTCTTTCATCATTCTTTTTAACCAGGCTTTTTTATGCATTGCGGTGCCTACATTTCTTAAAACTGAACAAGAAGCGAGAGAGAGAGAGAGGGGAGAAAGAAAAGAAAAAAAAAAACAACAGCAGCACCTGTTTACACTCCCCATTACACTTAAAAATAACTGAAAAAAATACTTTATAGCACATAAAGAAAACCACATGCTACAAAATTGGTACTATTTAAGGAAACAATCTTTACTTATAATTAACTTTTTCCCTCTTCTTGCCCTCCCCAGAACACTTTTCCGAACATTAATGACATAAAGTAGGGCATATTCTTTAGAGTCCTCCACAAGTCCAGCAAACTCTGAAAAAAATTCAGTATTTCCATATTTTCTTGTTCTGTCACATTTCACAAATATATTTATTACATTGTAACCTAATCCCATATTAAGTTACTGGCTTTATTACTGTACATCTCCAAAATCCTGTCTCTGCTTCATTTCCAATGTACTGTTCATTCTTCTAGTCAACTTTTGTGCTCCATTCCTTCTCTCCAACATTTTTCATTGAAACAGTGGAAAATATTTTGCAGGTATAGTCTCTCTGTGGTCTTTATTACCAGAAGAACAAAAAGCAGAATCTCCATTGGTTTCACAGCTCACATTTTGTTGGACAAACTTTTGTATTTCCTCCTTAGCATGTACTTCATCACAAAATTATTGTGTCCCTCTAGGGAAGATTGAAGACAGCTGGGTACAGCAATTTGAATCTCATACCTGCGTCTCAACATTCCCTGAATAGTGGAATAAATTTGCTCCTCATCTGTCTGGTTTACAATGAGTAATCATTCTCCAGAAACATTCTGCTGTCTCCCACTTTTAGTACTTTGCCCTTCTGCCACAGTTTTTTTCCAGCCTTTTGTTGTTTGTGTTGATGTACTTCATCTGTCTTTTGTTTATTTTAACCAGGTCTGTATGCAGTTGTCTTATATCTTCCTATAGGTTACTGGAGGTCTTGTCTGAAAATTTCATTGCTCTTTGCTGAACAGCTGCAGAGCTCTCCCCAGTCAGTGTTTCTTTCTCAATTTTTGTAGCTGATTTTTTCCACATTTTCTGTATTTCTTTATTCCTGGCATCCAGGCAGTGCACTTACTAGCCAGTTACTGAAATGTAACCATAAACACAAGTCTATTGGCTTTCTCTGCTGAGTTTCTGTTTTCACACTGGAAGAGCTAGAAACAAGCTGTTACTCAATGTGCAGACATCTTGGAAGTCACTTGATGAACCTATTATAAAGGAGGGTGTTATAATGATTAAGGTGTTTATGTTATAGACACAAGGTGCAGGGTTTGATTCTTGTATGGGGTAATTGGCTAGGCTTAAACTGGCCTACAAAGGCAGTTAGCCTAGTACGTCTATGAACCTATGATGGAATCAGAGAAAGGGTTCATTTGTTTATTTATTTATTTATTTACATGTATTATTAACCAGATAAGTAAACTGGTCTAAGGACATTTATCATCCATGACCTGGGCCATTAAGGCAAGACAATAATAAGTAATAACCACATACTGTGATGATTAGATGTAATACATCCATAAATGTAATTACTTACCTTTAATTAATTTTCTAAATACATTTTACATAAGATATAACAAGGATTGTTGTTAAACTGTCAATACAGTTGTATACAGGCCATCTTAGTGCAATTTACATCAATTAGTGAACATACAGTAAATGCCACATGAATATCAGAGCATCAGTGATATATTGTAACAGAACATACTGTAGAAAACACATTTTTGAGGGAGCACTAGAACATTTCATGAATGAGATCTTTTCATTAAAGCAATTTATAATAGACTGTATGGTGCTTTACTCTGTCTTTCTTATTCCAGGGTTGTGCACACAACAGTAGGTAACAGGCATCATATCTACGTAAATGTATTAACTCTACATACAGTTACCCCTGATCCTGTTGATACCCAGTAAGCTACTTAGTTATTTCTTAAAGTTTTAATAAAAGGTTAGGGTTAGTAGACATCAGAAAGGGTTCTGCAACAATGTGTACTAGAAATGTTAAAGGCTTAGCAGGAATGTACTGAGAGTGTGGTGTGACAAACTGCTGTGCTAGAGGAACACGTACTGAATGGGAAGTCAGTCTTGTTTGGGAAACATGAATGATCAACACTTTTATGTCCAATCATTAGTGGTTAACTACCGGATTTATTCTGGAAAACTGAGACTGAGTATAGCAGGAATTTATTCTTCCCTGAAATGGCAGAACTTTGGATTGGAATATAAAAGTAGCAAGGGTATGGAAAGTGCAAGGGTGGTCACTGCTCCCCACAAAAAAATACAGTTTTGCATGATTTTTACATAGCAAACCCAAAAACCCCTGATGGAAATGTTTGTAACACTGAAATAGATTAGTTTATCTGAGCCATTTACCCCAAAAAGACAACAACTAAGAACTGGGAAGAACTGTTCTTTTTAAAGAAAAAACAGTTAAAAAAATAAACATATAACTGATGAAGCCAAAAATATGATCCCAAGGTTGAGCTGCATGAAGAAAAATATTTCTAAAGTATTTATGTTATATCTAACGCTTAATGTGATTTTCATATGATTATCTGACTTTCAAGCTATTATGTTGATGTTACATCATATGATTTTTCAACTATATGAAATAATGTCATACACATATATATATATTTATATATATATATTTATATATATATATATATATATATATATATATCATCATCATCATCATCTTCTTTCAGCTGTTCCTATTAGGGGTCGCCACAGCGGATCACCTGTTTCCATTTCTTCCTGCCCTCTGCATCTTGCTCTGTCACACCAACCACCTGCATCTCTTCTCCCACCACATCCATAAACCTTATCTTAGGCCTTCCTCTTTTCCTCTTACCTGGTAGCTTCATCCTTAGCATCTTTTTCCCAATATACTCAGCATCCCTCCTCAGCACATGTCCAAACCAATGTAATCTTGCCTCTCTGGCTTTGTCTCCAAATCTTCCAACCTAAGCTGACCCTCTA
The DNA here is from genome assembly GCF_019279795.1 of Protopterus annectens. Taxonomy (NCBI): domain Eukaryota; kingdom Metazoa; phylum Chordata; order Ceratodontiformes; family Protopteridae; genus Protopterus; species Protopterus annectens. Next base: position 804,984,232 of record NC_056743.1, read on the forward strand.
ATATACTTATTTCTAATCCTATCCACCCTCGTCACACACAGTGCAAATCTTAACATCTTTAACTCTGCCACATCCAGCTCAAACTCCTGCCTTTTTGTCAATGCCACTGTCTCCAACCCATATAACATAGCTGGTCTCACTACCCTCTTGTAGACCTTCCCTTTCACTCTTACAGGTACTCGTCTGTCACAAATCACTCTTGACACTCTTCTCCACCCACACCATCCTGCCTGTACTCTCTTCTTCACCTCTCTTCCGCACTCACTATTACTCTGAACTCCTGACCCCAAGTATTTAAACTCATCCACCTTCGCCACCTCTACTCCTTGCATCCTCACCATTCCTCTATCCTCCCTCTCATTCACACACATATATTCTGTCTTAATCCTGCTGACCTTCATTCCTCTTCTCTCTAGAGCATATCTCCATCTCTCCAGGCTCTCCTCCACCTGTTCCCTACTCTCAGTACAGATCACAATGTCATCTGTAAACATCATAGTCCACGAGGACTCCTGTCTGATCTCGTCTGTTAACCTGTACATCACCATTGCAAATAAGAAAGGGCTCAGAGCTGATCCTTGATGTAACCCCACCTCCACCTTAAACGCATCCGTCACTCCCACCGCAGACCTCAACGCTGTCACACTACCCTCGTACATATCCTGTACCACTCTTACATACTTCTCTGACACTCCTGACTTCTTCATACAATACCACAACTCCTCTCTAGGCACTCTGTCATATGCTTTCTCTAAGTCTACAAAAACACAATGCATCTCCTTCTGACATTCTCTGTACTTCTCCATTAACACTCTCAGAGCAAACATCGCATCTGTAGTGCTCTTTCCCGGCACAAAACCATATTGCTGATCACTAATCATCACGTCCCTTCTTAACCTAGCTTCCACTACTCTTTCCCATAACTTCATGCTGTGAGTGATCAATTTAATCACTCTGTAGTTACTACAGCTCTGCACATCACCCTTATTCTTAAAAATCGGTACCAAAACACTTTTTCTCTATTCCTCAGGCATCCTCTCACTTTCCAAGATTTCATTAAACAATCTGGTTAAAAACTCCACTGCCATTTCACCTAAACACCTCCATGCTTCCACAGGTATGTCATCTGGGCCAGCAGCCTTTCCATTCTTCATTCTCTTCATAACTATCTTTACTTCCTCCTTGCTAATCCATTGTACTTCATGATTCACTATCCCTACATCATCCAAACTTCTCTCCCTCCCTCTCATTCTCTTCATTCATCAACCCTCAAAGTACTCTTTCCATCTTCTCAACACAATCTCCTTGCTTGTGAGTATGTTTCCCTCATTATCCTTTATCACCTTTACCTGCTGCACATCTTTCCTAGCTCAGTCCCTCTGTCTAGCCAATCGGTACAGGTCCTTTTCTCCCTCCTTAGTGTCCAACCTTTCATACAACTCTTCATATGCCTTATCGTTAGCCTTCGCCACCTCTCTCTTTGCCATGCACCTCATCTCCTTATACTCCTGTCTACTTTCTTCATCTCTCTGACAATCCCACTTCTTCTTTGCCAACCTCTTTGTATACTCTCCTGTACCTCCTCATCCCACCACCATGTCTCATTGTCATCCTTCTTCTGTCCAGATGTGATACCAAGCACCTTTCTAGCTATCTCCCTTACTAGCTCTGCTGTAGTTACCCAGCTATTTGGTAACTCTTCACTGCCACCCAGTGCCTGTCTTAACTCATCCCTGAACTCCACCTCACAATTACCCTTTTTCAATTTCCACAATTTGATCCTTGGTGCTGCCCTCACACTCCTCCTCCTCTTCTTGATCACCAACGTCATCCTACAAACCACCATCCTATGTTGCCTAACTACACTTTCTCCGGTCACTACTTTACAGTCTCCAGTCTCCTTCAAACTGGCCCTCCTACATAAGATATGTGTGCATCTTCCTCCACTCTTGTATGTCACCCTATCCTCCTCCCTCTTGTTAGAATACATATTCACCACAGCCATGTCCATCCTTTTTGCAAAATCCACTACCATCTGACCTTCTGCATTCCTTTATTTAACACTACACCTACCCATGACTTCCTCATCCCCTCTGTTCCTTTCACCAACATGCCCATTGAAATCTGCTCCAATCATCACTCTCTCACCCTTGGGTACAGTCATCACCACTTCATCCAATTCACTCCAAAATTTTTCTTTCTCATCCATTGCACACCCAACTTGTGCAGCATATGCACTAACAACATTCATCATTACACCATCAATTTCCAGCTTCATAAACATCACTCTATCCTACACTCTTTTCACCTCCAAAACACTCTTAGCATACTGTTCCTTCAGAATAACTCCTACGCCATTTCTCCTCCCATCCACACCATGATAAAACAATTTGAACCCAACTCCGGGACACCTAGCCTTACTCCCCTTCCATCTGGTCTCTTGCAAACACAATATACCAACCTTCTTTCTGTCCATCATATCAGCTAGCATATCCAACCCTCACTACCACAGTCCTAGCCTTTCTCCTCTCTTCCTGCCTTCGGCCATGCCTTCCGCCTCTTCTCCTCCTTCGGCCAACAGTAGCCCAATTTCTGCCAGCACCCTGTTGGCTAACAGTACACATACACACATATATGGATTTACTTACCTATGCTGAATGGAACTAATGTCAACATCAAGTGGTCGACATTAATTATGCACATCAACATGCTACTACCATACCTCTCAACCTCTTAGAGCAAAAAATCTGGACAAATCCATAATTAAAAGTGGGACAAAGACCCAAAAATAAGGACAATTTTTAAATATGGCTTGTACAAACTTAGAACATTGATAGAATAACAGGTTTTGAATTAGCATGAATTTTCTGAAGGGTATGAAGTCTAAAACTCAAATGTCTGTCATTATTTTCTAACTTCAATCTTTAATGATTTGCCACTAATTTGCCAGAAAATAACAACTTTATGAAAAATGGACCAAACATAAGAAGCAAAAATCTGGACATTCTGCAAAAAATCGATACATTTGAGAGGTATGGCTACTACTTATGTGCTGAGCATCAGTCTCAATACACACAAAACATTTATTTATTTATTTTACATTTGTTTACTGGGATAGTCCAACTGGATACATGTCCATTTTCAGCGGACGTCCGGGGAGAAAAGCTCCACAAAGACAAACTTGCATAGATTATACAGAAGTTAGCAAACAATTATAAAAACAAAGTGATTATTTATAATGGGTTAGCAAAAGCCAAAAGAAATCATATTTTTTTGCAGAGGAGGATGTTCAAGAAAAGTAACAGATACCATATATATACGTGTGTGTGTGTGTGTGTGTGTGTGTGTGTGTGTGTGTGTGTGTGTGTGCGTGTATATATATATATATATATATATATATATATATATATATATATATATGGGTCTACCTGAGATGGTCGACAGGCCATATGATCGACACTCATTTGGTCGACAGTTCATTTGGTCGACAAGCAGATTTGCCCCCCTCCCCAATGTTGTGCGACCCTGGAGTTGATATATATAGTTAGGGGGGGTGCTTGTCGACCAAATGAGTGTCAATCATATGGCCTGTCGACCATCTCAGGTAGACCCATATATATATATATATATATATATATATATATATATATATATGTAAGTGCTTGTGTGTATGTGTATGTGTGTATTTGTATGCATAAATGATAGTTCATCATATACTCCTTCAACTGAACTCTTAACTGATCAAGCAGAAGACATTCATCTAATCAAAAATATAAAAAAATGCTTAAACTTTTTTGTTTGCAGTGAGGCATCCCCCCTGCAACTGCTAAAGACCCTGCTAATTATATACACCAACTCTGAGATTGCACTACAGTGAGAAAAGAGCAAATTCCCCAGTACCCACTGTACAGCAATCTCACACAATAAAAAAAATGATTAGCTGATTTTCGATCATATATATTGGCTTTTTTATGGTTGACAAAAGGAATGTTCAACCTCATATATGTAAACCATATATAGACTGATAGCTACAATTAAAAATTATTTCAGAATGCTGATAGTGTGAACTGCAGTATCAGAATGTGGCATTTCAGAATGTAGACAGTTCAGAATATAGACAAAAGTAAGTGGGTTGGTGTAAGAGGTGGGATTGCTCTACAGGTGTTAGAGGTTTAGGGTTAGAATAAGGGTTAAGTGAGGGGAAAGTTTTTGTGTTGTGCATGTTTTTTGGTACATGTTACTGTGTCTGATCCTGTCTTGTGTAGTAGTAGTACTACAAAAACATTTTTTTAAGGTGAGGTGCAGGATTAGGCTTAGGGTGCAGGATTAGTGTTAGAAGGCTTTAGCAAGGTGGTGCGGGGGTGCAGTAAATTAACGAGAAACAGCAGTGACTTCAGCCATCTGGATGTCAATATGATTTGTTTGCCAACTTCATCTCTCTCAGTAACTGCAATATTCAAGGCTAAACAGTTGTTCCACTCACAATATGTATGAGGTAAGTAAAAAAAAAAAAAAATATATATATATATATATATATATATATATATATATATATATATATATATGAGGTAAGTAATAAAATTGCCTTCTATTCTCAGAGTAGATGTCATGTTTTTTGGTATGTACAAACTATTCTTTCAGTTTGAATATCCTGGCTCAGAGTTTGTGCTGTCTAAGGAATAAAAATTGCCTACTGTCCTCTTGTCAATCAGAACATTTGGCAGCCTTGAAGGAAGTAAGATCATTTATGGAGGAATGAGAAAGTGGGGTGCAATAATGTTTATTAGCAGTACTCCAAATACCAATGAATGAACACAGTTTTTTGCACATTTTAATTTGCAGTGTTAGTCATAGGTAAGCAGTATGCCATTTGTATGATACTGTAATGGCAGAAGGGAGCTTTAGTAATAACTGCAGGAATCATCATACGTCGTGGTGGTGGCAAGGGAGGTTGCAAGAGAACTTGCCTCCTAACTCGGTATCCATTTGTCATAACTGTGGAGCTATTTTTACATTTTCTGCACACATTTTGTCACATAGGGGCAGAATTATACTTCTTGCAGTCTTTTGTGTATTTGGGGTTAGATAGATGTTACTGTCTACATCTAGAGCAAAAGAAAGAGGCATAGGAAATAAAAATGTCTGTTCATTTAACTGATATTGCCTGTCTTGTTGAGTCGGGCATTTATGCTTTATTAACTTAATGTTACTAAGTTTATAAACTGATTACCCATTAACAGCATCACAACAAAGCAACTTATAATGGTGTTCATTTATAGGGCGTCATTCGAAACCACATAATTTTGTTTTTGGTTTGCAAAGTTGTCATTATGCATAAGGGGTAGTTTTTACAAAGACCATAGTTAAGGAGAACATTTCGGTATTTTTAAGATACAGTGTCCAGTGTACAGTGTACAAGTCAAGATATTCAGTGCAGTGCAGTGATTAAAAAGACTGTGTAATATTGTTCCCTTGTTTTGTTTTTTTTTTTGTTTGTTTTGCTTTTTCTATTGTCTTTGTTGGAAATTGAGCACAAATTCCCACCAATGTGCAGCAGGAAAGAGAAGTTAGATGGCAATTATCCTGACTGGTCTTCTTGGCTCTGCATTTCTCACATGCAGTGGTCCTGATGAGTGTGTTTATACTGCTGGCAGCTTTAAGCTACACAAAGATATGAGCATGGTTCCATCATGGTTCTTTTATCAAATGTGCCTGTGTATACAGAGGTGGGATCCATTCCATTTATTGTTCATGATTTCAATAAAACAGGAACTGTCACTTTTTTCCACTGATTCCTACTTTTATCAGAACCTGCCTAAGTGAAAAAGCAATACTGCATAACAGTGACAGAAAGTTTCTGCTTACTCTCACTATTAGACATGTGAGGATGAAGGAACCTTTCCCCTACAAAACACTGCTATGATTATTATTATTATTTTTGTTATTTTGATGGTTCAGGTTTCATTGTGTTGTGTGTGATAGAGTGGTGGGCAAATAAAGTTTGATCGATAATAAGCTGTATATTCAGACCACACATGCACATGCACAGACACACACACTATAGCTGATGACACTCAGTGGAGATATGCTCTGTAAAAATGCACTTGATTTAAAGATGTTTAATCCATGCACAATGAAACTAGTGCACTTTTTGCATGGTGCAAAAATAAAGTGTTCCACATTTTGATTGTTTCCATACATTGCTAGGGTCTGTGCTCTGTATCTGCCTCTGAAGAGGTTAAGGCCTTTGCCTGCCATACCTGTAATCAGTTGGTTAAGGCCTCTGCCTGCCATATGTGTAATCAGTTGGCAGAACTAGGGCATTCTGCTTTATTTGTTTGCCTTGAATTAAACTGCGGCTTTGTTCTGTATTTCTCTTGACATTGTTTGAAGCTGTCTGCTGTAAGAATAGTTATGGTGTCAGCACACCCAGGACTGATTTTATATTCCTGGCTGGCTATGTATGTTTTCTTTAGTGACCTATGAATGAATAGTCCTTTGGTGGTAGGGGTCATTAGTGAAGTGTACAGCAGATCAGGCGTAGTACATATATATGTTTTGTATAAATGAAACACATTCTAGCTTTTATCAGAAAAAGACTACAATTCCTAATTCTCTGAGTCCAGTCCCCTTACAAAGCTGGCATTGTTGAATGTATTACTTCTGAGGAAATCCGAAATGTATTCAATGCAAAACTACTACATACTATGCCTGATGCTCTGCTGTACACATCACTAATGAACCTCTGTACCCAAGGAGTATTCACAATCAGGTTGTTTAGTGGCCGCAAATAAAATTAGTTATGTTTGCCTTTTCTACTATATAAACATACAATGTGAAGAATATATTAAATGAATTTTGTATGTTCATAAGTTATACTACAAAAGAGTTTAAAAAAAAATGTCTCTTTAGTTCCATACATTTTTGCTATGAAGGATTTGAGTTAGGCAACATTATTCTCTAGCTTTTTGAATTTCCCAGTTAAAATGCTAAGATAACTATATAAATAACAAAACATGTCTTTTTTATGGATTTAGTATTTTGGTGATTGCTTTGTCTTTTTGCTGAGTTTTTGTGGGCGGTTGAACATTTTATTTCAAGACTTGCAGATTAAACAATCAGTAAATATAAATGTAAAATTACTAACCTCACAACGCTTTTTAGGAAATGGTTAAAAGAGAAGCAGTAGGCTGCTTTAGCATGCATTTTTGTGTCTTGGCAGGCAACCAAATATAGTTATTCAGAAGATGGATACATCAGGAGATGGGAGTACCTTGCTGTGACTGACCAGCAAAATGTATGGCTGTGCAAAATAGAGTTGCAGCTCTATCAGTCTTATTTTATTTTAACATTTTTTACTGCAGTCAGACATCTGAAGTGGGTACACACACAATAAAGAAGCAATAATTGCTGGCCTGGGTTCAGGATCTATCCGTGAATGAAACATCACTGACTGATGTTGTTTGATCAACTATTCTGGTATGGCTTTGCAGAACTAATATGATTTGAATGAAACAAGATGGAAATTAATACTTTACTCTGGGGGCTACCATTTGTGTGAAACAAAGTTTCAGGACATTTTATGGTCATTATTTTTGACATTATCGGATGTACACAGTCAGCAAAGCGGCTATGACTTTTGTGAAAGGATGAGGATGAGCTGTGGATAAAAGCAGCTTGCCCTTTTATCATTTGCTGAGTTTAAATAGCCTGGATTTTAGAAGACTAATGTGCATTTGTGTGAAATACATTGGAATATTTACTCCCTCCCCTTTGTCTCTCTCTTGCTACTGTTTGTGCAAAACAAAGTTGAAACTGCCCCAATTTTGCAGAATGTCATTGCTTTTTGTATCATATTTTTGGTGTGTTCCTCGTAAAAGTTTTTATTTCTTGCAACATCATCATCATTAATTTTACAGTCAGAAAATAATAGCAAGCATTTGAGTTTCAGGTTTCATATCCTTCAGAAAACATATACCAATGCAAGGCCTGTTCATCTAGCATTTTTTTCTAAGTATACAAGATCAATATTTAAAATCTGTTCCTGATTGTTTGTCTTAGTCCCTCATTATTTTTGGCTTTGTCTCTCCTTCTTGCACTAAGATGTTAAGGGGTATTATTATTTATCACAATTAGATAAGGTATAGACAGCAAGTAGCTATAAGTGCTCAGTGGGGAAGAGGGTTATTTGTAGATGAGTGTAACTTACTCCCTTATTGTTTGAATATTTTAAACAGTCTGATTTGCAGTACTTGTATGCACTTATGTTAAATAAGGTGGTGTGCCTTTAGCGGCTGTTTGTGCAAAACAAAGTTGAAATTTCACAATTCTCAATTGTTCCTGATTTTATAACATTTGTGGTTTTATGGTAAATAACTGATAATTACAGTAGCTAAATAATGACTTATTTGAGTTTCACATTTCATATCCTTCATAAAGTGCATACTAGTGCAAAAAAATGTTATTCTTCAATATTTAAAATCTGTTCCTGATTTTGGTCCTTTATCCCTCATTATGTTTTGGCTTTGTCTCTGACTGTTGCCATAAGTAGTTGAGAGGTATTTTTTATTGTGATTAGGTGTGGTGCACCCAGCAAAGTGACTATAACTAATGAGTAAAGGCTGTCTCTGGATGAAAGCAACTACCCCTCATGCCATTTGCTCAGTTTAAACAGTCTGAGTTTGCAAAACCAATGCGCATTTATAAAAAAATAACTTTGAATTCTTGTGCTACTGTGTGTTTATGTAAAACAAACTTGAAATGCATTATTCTGTCCATATTTATTATTTATCTATTTTTATCACAATCACACATCCAAGGTATGCATGGTCAGTAATGGGAATATGATTGTTGGGTACAAGGGGGTGTCTATGGATGAGAATGACTGACCTTGCTGTCATGATGAAGATAAAGCAGCTTTAGTCAAGCTTTACAAGACTAGTGTGTGTTTGTGTAAAACAAGTTGGAATGATTTACTGTAGCTATTCTCTGTTACTTTTGAACACGTAAGGAGTTCATTGTCTAGTGGCTGTAATCGATGGGTATGGACAGATAGATTACAATGACAGTAATTCGAATGGTCTTTTATGGTTGAAATACTTTAAAATGGGTAATTTTGTAATTACTGGACATGTTTTCATTTCTTATAGAAAATGTTCAAGACTATTTACATTTAAAACAAACACATATTTTGCTTTTTAAACAATAAATATAATTGCTAACAATCTGTTAAGTAGAGATACATTTAATACAATCAAGAAGGTGAATCCAAAATAACTTGTCCATTTATGCAAGGACTAAAAAAGGGGGTATGTGTGGGGTGGGAGCCCATAGTTTGAAAACTACCCAGGGACCAGGATATGCTTAATCTGCTACTGCCCACAGCCATACATATTATACTTACTGACTTTTTATTGCATTTACCACAGCAATTAAACAACTGCTTTAGTATGATCTCTATGCTACTATTCAACAGTAATAATAATATATTCATCATACACCTCTCTTGAAGATGAGCAGCAGTTTATCAAAGAACTGCAGAATGAAACTAAATAATTATGGACTACAATAACAGATGTAGCTAGCAAACTCATAAAACATATAGTAATAATAATAATGTGTACTCCACCAGTACCACTGTGACATGAATAGTTCTGTAATGATGGCGTTACTAAGTAGACATTCAAGCAGTTTGCTGCACTTCCACACAGAAAGAGACATATAAGTGCTGCACTACAACATTTCTAGTTTGAGAAAAATCATGATTTGGCTTCCTTCTTTATTTTTTGTTGATTGACTGATAGAGATTGATTGATTTGTTTTGTTGGCTGGGGAGGTTCGTTTGAGCAAAATTTATTTTTACTAGAGCCCCATGGAGAAAAATCCAGCAAATAATCATAATTTGCAAGGTTAACAAACAAATAAAGTATAAAACAAATTGTACAGTCATTTGAATGAATCAGACAAAGAGAATATAATCTGATACCTTTCATTTTAATTTCATTCATGCCACACCAGTGGCATAGGGAGGATGGGACGTTCCTATGCTGGGAGGGAGAGTGCATCCTCATGTCTCTGTAGTGCAGTTCAGCAGCTGGACCTCAGAGAGTATAAACATCAGACTGGGGGAGGTGAGACAGACAGCACAGTGCCCACCCTTTAGGGGCTGGGAGGGGTGCATGCTGTAGTCTTCTGTTGTAGCTTGATGCTTAGGCATACAGGGAGGGATGAAAGGTGTACTTGCAACCCTCATCTCACACCTCTGCTGAGAGAAAGTATAAATGCCAAAGCTGAGCCCTCAGATGGAAGGATGGATGGGATGTTTGGGCAGGGAGGAAAACTGGAAGGTAAAAAGGGTACTGGACAAAAAAATTAATTCAGATAAGTTGATAAAGAAGGAAAACAATTAAATGCAACCTGTCAAGTGAGAAATTAATATGAAAATAACTGATTCAGAATTCAGATATAGTAATCATCACATCAATGACATTCACAACATATGAATATATAAATCACTGTGTTCAAGTTTCCTCCCATGTCCCAAAGATAAGCTATAGGTGGATTGACAATCCTCCAAACTGCCCATAGGTATATGTCACATGTGTGAATGTGCTTGTCCCATGCTAGAATGGCATCCAATCAGAAATTCTTTTGTCTGTCTTGTGTCCATTGAGTATACAGATAGGGTTAATTTCCCCTATGATCCTAGATTGGATAAAGTGTGTAATCAAGGGAAGAATGAATGAATGACTGAATGATTGAATGAATGAATGAATGACTGAATGAATGAATGAATGAATGATAAATTATGGTAATTAACAGATATAATCTGATATAGAAAACTGGATAATTTTGAACTGGCATTAAGTTGTAGTTAATTGCTAGAAAGGTTAAATAAATAATACACTAAGATTATAGGGAGTTGTTTTAAATAAATAAAATACATACATTGAAGTAGAATTGTCAGGTAAGAAGTGATGCCGTTATTCTAATTATCAGATGAAAAGATCACTGTGGTTACTTGAATTATCAATCTTTGCCTTTCTCTCTGTTCTTCAGATAAGAATGTGTGCTCCTTCAAATAAGGTGCAGATGTGTTTGCTTTCTTTAACATTGTTTCGTGTGTTATTGTTAAACTCGATCGATAACTAAAATGAGCCCTGGCACACATTTAGCCCAGCCCTCTAAGCATTTAACTCTCAAAGGAAGTTCTTGGTGATGTCAGTACTTGGCCCATTTCCTAGACTGTCTTCTGTCTGATCACCTTCTACTAGTTCATTGAAACCCAGCAATTATGTGGTTTCAGTTTTGCTAAAAATGGCACCTGTGGCACCAAAGTTCAACAAGATCATAGCATTTGTATTTCATACCGGGATGCTTTAAAATGCAACTTTGCAAATTTAAACTTTAAAAATGAAACAGTTTTCACCTTCTCATTGTTTTTCTAGCCAGTAAGTGTAACTGAGTTTTCCATTGCTTATTTGTTGTGGACTTTTTCTCATCTCCAGACTCTCCTCTGGGCTAACAGAGACTCTTGTTTCAAACTCAAAGCTAAATATAGGAAAATTAGTCCAGGCCAACACAGGTTTATTAACAACAAACGAACATTTACCTAGGTTTCGTCCACAAAAGGACTTCTTCAGAATGCTGAAGTCAAACATAAAAACCATATATATATGTAACCACAATCAATCCAATTAACAATTTAACAAACAGTTGATCATCTTTAAAGGTATAGACCCTATAGCTAAAAAAAACTATACTGTTAAAACGCCTACAATAAATACACAAAATGCATAAAACTCATATAAAATCTTAGATACTGTGCCACTATACTAACAATAAAAACATATATATAACAATAAATGTGTAACAACACTAAAAATGTATGCAACAACAATGAATATAATATGTGTACGAAAAAAAGTAGTAATGAAGAAGCCAATATAATATTACTTAAGCCCTAAAATATGCTTCAATTTAAGATAGGGCTTAATAGAACTGTACTCATTAATACCAGGAAAATTATGTGTGTTTACCCTAAGCAGCCAACGCATGGTCTTTTGAGTAGTCCAATTGTTTTGGAAAATGGCACGCATGACTTTAAGTTATATAATTATTACTATTATTATAATTATATAATTATTCAAGTGTTATTTTTGGTACAGAGCATGCAAACCTTTTTTCTAAGGGATTTAACTTTGTCCCATGCAGGAAAGGTAATTTAGTCGAAACTCTTATTGATTTAAAATTATTTTTTGGTTCATTGTGGAGTTTGGTTCAAACTCAAAGCTTCTTGGCAGTTGCTAGTAGTACGCCCTCTTCAAATTTTGTAAGCTTTATTTGAATATTTGCAGTTTTGGTTACAATGGGATTCTTCCTGAAGTACTGCTAGCCATTCTACAGAGGTAACTTAGGACACAGACTTCAGCAACTGAGCAAAAATATTAAAAAAAAACTATATGTACTAATTAATAATACACCTATAAAATAAAATGCATAAATGCTGAAGTATGCAGTTTAAAGGCAGAAAAAGTAATGATCCTGTACATCTGAAATTAAGCAAAACATCCTAAAAACAGACATGGTTAAAATAAATTTGTTTTATGCACACATTAGAGATACATCCTCAGACAAACAGCCCAGGCCAGAAAGTCCCATAAACTGTGCCACATTTTCATCACAAAAGTTATAACATTACTAGTCAATATATATATATATATATATATATATATATATATATATATATATATATATATATGGGTCTACCTGATAACACCGACACGCCAAAACACCGACAACAAAATAACCGACACGACAAAACCGAAAAAAAAAGAAAGTTCAAAAACACGAAACTTCACATGCTTGACAAACCACAATCCCGACAATTAACAAAACAAATACCTTTCCCGAAAAACACACAACACAAGCACACCAAAAACCTTACAAACCTGCACTAAACCTTACATACACAACTATCTATGCACTAACCTTAACCCAAACCCTAACCCTAAGGTCCGTCACTATCGCACACTTACCTTACCCACACCCTAACCCTAACTTACTTAATCCGCCCCTAACCCTGAACTCTGTCACTATCGCACACTTACCTTACCCACACCCTAACTCTAACTCACTTAATCTGCCCCTAACCTTCAAGTCCGTCACTATTGCACACTTACCTTACCCGCACCCTACCCTAACGTCCGTCACTATCACGCACTTACCTTACCCACACCCTGACCCTAACGTCCGTCCCTATCGCACACTTACCTTAACATGTCAGTGTTCTCAGCGTCGGGATTCTCAACTGTCGGTCTTCTCCATTGTCGATCTTCCATTGTTGGTGTTCTCATCGTCGACGTTTAGAACTTTCGTCATTTTCAGGTAGACCCATATATACACACACACACATATATATATATATATATATATATATATATATATATATATATATATACGTACACACACACACACACACACACACATATATATATATATATATATATATATATATATATATATATATATAAAATCAGTTACCGTCTTACATCATGTAGGACAGGGCATTACCTTCCTTATTAACTAAATATCCTTCTTAACATGTGCCCTTTGTCAGCCATAATTCCTTTCTTGGTCTGTATTAAAACCTTGCTTGGGAGAATATACAATCAAGCCATGTTTTCTGCTATTCAGTATCAGTTATAGGGGTAACCGGTCATGGCTTAAATCCTGCGCCCTAATCACTATTCTTTTTTTATGTCAATGTTTCTGCCAGAAACAAAGGGAGCTCTGTCTGCCAAACACATCTACTACAACTGTTCTCAGTTACAGTTGCACTCATCCATAGCTCTTAGTGACAGATGCATCTCATTCTTACAGTAATTCTCTGGCCATTTCATTCATAAGACCAGGGGCCTAATATCCTGGCCCTAACATCATTATTTCCAACTATTCAAAATCCTCCTCTGCTTTCTATGGTCCTTACATCCCTTACTTTCCCATATGTAAAATTTTATACCGCATCTGACCATAGCTGGGGGGGGGGGGTCTGTAACCACCATTGTGATGCTACATTAAAAAATTATTACATTCTTTGATTCAACTATAACACAGGGGCATTTGTTAAATCATTTACCCCTAAAAAATGTATTGCATTAATATCTGATGCTGTCAGTAACACACTCACTTTTGGTGTAGAAGGCTGTAGGTTTGATTCCCACAACAGATAAATGGATTGCTGACACTGTAATATAATATAAGGGGAGGAGGTGATGCTGTATTCCTGAGTTTCTCAACCTTCAGATGAGATGTTAAACCAAGGTCTCATCTGCTTGAGTTTGTGGTAGCACAGTTGGATGTAAAAGATTCCACAAAATCTATAAAAAGAGTAGGGGAAGTTCCCCATGACCCTGGCCAAATTTCCCATTGTAGTACGGAATACCACCTTCAGTCTCCCCTGAAAAGAGCCACCAGCCTAGTGGGACTAACCCAGTCAACCAAGAATGAGTAAACAAGTAAGTAGTTCTGTTTCCTGAGCTAATACCAGTGCATGCCTAGTATTCTTATCTACCAGAAGCCCAACCTTGTGGAGCGGAACCCCACATGTACCCTTTTTTATGCTGTAACCATGCTTTATGTATGTGCTTCACCAACCAAACCATATTCCTCACTATTGTTTCCACTAATTTCTGTGCCTTATCCTTGGGTAACCCACATAGCCTTATTTTGCAATTTCTATAACCAGAAACAACATGTGAATGGAAGAATTATGAGCTAAGGACACTCCTAGCACCTGAGAAACTTGAATGATGTTCTGTAGGGACTGACTAAACACTTCAAACTCTTTCTTTCCATTTTTTTCTATTTTCTGTTTATTTGATAAGCAGGTAGGTAAGTGAGACCATTCTTAGCCAACATATGGGCTAAGGCAGTAAACACACATCCTTTATGACTCAGGATCCTATTTCAGCAACAGCCCAGGCCAAGGCAGTAAACACAGAACACTTATGATTCTCAGTATTTACAGAGTATAACAGACACAGTACAAATATGGAAACCATAATACAAGACTGATATGTAAGAAAATAATTCTGCAGTTATAAGCTCAGTAGATCTGTATCATAAGGGGAGGAAATAAGTAATAAAAGTAAAACACTAAAGAAGTCATCCAGATAGTGTAAAATGATGCTGATGTCACTAGCTGAACTTTCACCCTATGCTGAAATGGGCTGCATTTTTAAATAAGGTGCAGAACACAGCACATCCCATTTCTATGCATTTGTCTATGTAACAGTGCCCATTAGATTTCATAGTTAGCGACCCTTGATCGTATTTGTAAATGAGCATGTCCCTAAACGCTGCCTTTTGCCTTTGCCATATGTGCCCCCGTAGGTTTACTGCAAGTTGATTGCTCTTATCTTTGTATCTCAGACTTAAATGCTTGAGATGGCAATTGCTCTGTTCATATAGGAATGATCCACTACAGATAGAAATGTTTTGCATTTCAGCTTCGCTGGGCATGCAGCCTCCTGGAGAAAGAGGGAGACAATGTTTTTCACTGCCATTTACTGATTGCCTTATCTTGAGGGAAGTGTGGCCTCAGAGTGAGAATAATAAAGTAAGGCAGTGAAGGAGGTGAAGCTCTCCTAATATGGGAGTACAGAGAGGACCCCCCCCAACACACACACAAAAACACTTTTGTACTGTTTTATTTGTATTGCCTTTGTTTGTACCTGTTCAAACTCAAGTACATATGCTTTGAACATATGTATACTCGTACCACTTAACCTACAGACAACAAAAATCTGGAGAACTCATGAAAAGTATTTACATCCATCCAAAAATCTAGATAGCTAATTAGCATGGTCAGGACAGGCCTCTGGTCAACTGGTGCCCTAGGCAAAAAGTCTCCACAGTGCCCCCCCCACACCACCCTGTGCCCCCATCCTTGTCTACTTGCATCATCCACATTACTGGAAAAGTGGCCTGCTAGAGCAGTGCCCTAGGCAGCTGCCTAGTTGGCCTATGTCTAAGGCTGGCTATGAGCATGGTTTACATATCTAATAGTTTTATAACTCCTCCCATTCCCAGTAGGACTGTGAGATACCACCACTGAGAGCTACACATTTCCACTGAGAGCCACACATCTGAAAAGCTTTAAAAAACATCAGTAACAAAACAACATAAAACATAACCAAAACAATAATTTTATTTAGATTACGCTTTGGCTAACTAGTGAAAAGTAAAACTGTATAAAAATGAAATAAATAAAACATTTTATATAAGAAATCATAATAATTCTGAAATATGTCCAGAAAAAATGTACTCCACGGAGTACAAATGAAATTAAGGGCTGAATTCATAAGTTGTTACCACATTGCTGTAAGAAAATCTGTGACAAATGACCATGTTTAGGGTTTGGGTGATTCAGTAAACCCAGCTACATAGCGTGGCCAACCAAAATAACATGGTCAGCCATGTTATATGCTAATGACCGCATAATGAAGTGATGCTTCTAATAATGAGGGAAAATATGCCTGAGTGATTAAGAAATATTTAAATGCCTTTCAGCAGTGCAGTGCCTGCTTTAGTTTGGTTCATGTCCATATGCTCACATTCAGTCAGTATAAGGCACTGTGTACTGTTAGGGGTTGCTGCACTCATTTTAAATTTGTATTATATTAGCTGCTGCAGCCGATGCTGCAAGGTGCCTAGTAGATTATTAAGGTCTGATACTAATATACATGTATCCATAAAATAATCTTTTCATGAGTGTCAGCCATTATTGAGTCCTAAGCACAATGTCCCCAAAATACCACCATCATATGAGTGGAAGTTAATAAGCATGTGACTTAACAAACACATGATCATTAGCCACAACCTTTGTAGAAATTATTTATTATAATGACATATGTTTAAGGTACACAATATACTGCTGTCTGGCAGGCTGACATTGCAGCAACCTATTGCAAAGTGCCTGCATGCTGCTATGGTCAGTAAACTTGCAAAGTATCCCTTCAGAGAGCTTTGGCAAATACATTTAAATACAGTGAAAAACTGAACAGCACTGCTAAGCCTTAAAGTAAATAGCTACCCTTGTACAAAGAAGTAGCTGTAAAAAGTACCATATACCTTATGTAAGCAGATAATCTTATCTAGCAACAAGTATTTGAGGTAATAAGAAGCAGTATTTGAACAAACGTTGGTCTTCCGTAGAACAATGATCATCTGTGGTTCGTATCACATTTAGACCATGTACATCACCCCTCTGGACATGATAAGTATGCTAATTAGGGCTAATCTTGTTATTGTTTTATATTGCTTAATTTGCACCACAATCATACTTGTCAGATATTGTGCCAAGTTCTACATGATGTCATGCACAAGTCTAAGCACTGCACATGCACAGGAAGTGCAAATTACAGGGGTAGGGAAATTGTTATAATCATAACTCATAAGTGTGTCTCATTAAGAGGAACATTCTTTGATTTAAGTTGTAACGAGGCATGTTCCTTACATTTCCACATTTAAGGGGTCTGTCACACATTCAAGTGTTAACAATTTTTTTAACTATCGATGAAAAAACAGTGAATACTATTAATTCATCAAAAGAACATTTTATACGTAAAAATGATGCATGTTAACTATGCTGTGAGCTTTCTAGTTGAAGTTCTTGGTAAGCTATTAGTAAGTGTTTCACAAGTTGTCTATTTGCTCAACATTATGAGAGGTGGTGTTCCACACTCTATGGATGGAAGACTGAAAGTAATACTGGTGCTGTCTTTAACCATCTAAAGATGGACTTGCTGTTGAGTATGTATTCTAAGCAGCAAAAAGTGTCACTGGACCCCTAGTAGTACAGTACCTGTCATCAATCGCACAAATGAGATTTGGTTCAATGCCATTCGTTGTGTGGAAGACGGGACACACAAGAACTGCTTTGATTGCCAAGTACTTGCCATTTTTACTGAGATCTTTGAAGGTGTGACAGGTATGGCAGGAGAAGGTGAGGTTAGTGCTTGTTTTAGACCACAGACGTGGCATGAGGAAGAGATCAAGATTTTTCTGGACATCTTACAAAAGCATTACAGCTGCAGGCTCCTGCAGGAAGGCTATACTGGACCATAGTATAAGGCTGATACCTGGAATAGTTTGGTCAAGGCTGTCAACCATGCTACTGGCATCCCAGGGAAATGGAAATAGTGTTGTCATCATTACAGTGACTTGAGGTGTTGCAAGCCTGATCTCCTTGGTGGATGGTAGACTGAAGTTAGCGTATGATTGCCACCTCAGTACTGCAAGTGCACCATCTTTTATCTAAACAAGTAAGCTGCCACTGCATACCACTATTCATTCTGTTCTTTCTTTTTATCTCTAGCTCCTGCAGTGATTGGAAGGAACAGGGAGATGCATGGGAACAGACTACAGCATCTACGAAATTACCAAGATAAATACAACTGCTGTTCAGATGTTAATAGATAGGTACTAGGCTATTGGCCCTAGGGCCTATATAAGCCTAGCCAAAAATGTACCCTGGCTTTTGCCACCCAAGAAAATTAGTTTCCTGTGCCCCTGTCGTGCAGAGCCACAGAAGTGATCCCTGGGGTGAATTTCCTATTTCTCATCCAATCATCAAGATTTTTCTTGAAGAGTTCTAATGAGGAGCTCTGTTTGACATAGATAGGTAGTCTGTTCCAGAGTATAGGAAGTCTCTGGTACAAAAATCTATCCCTCCAGCATGTTCTGTTTATTGTGGTGACAAGGTTTAGGTCCCTAGAGCGTGTAGCTTGGAGGGATTGGGATTTCTTTAAGTGGAGCATGTCCAACAGCTCTGGGTTTGACATAGCTTTGTATGTTAGGCAGAGATCGCCTCTGAGTAGGCAATATGCGATGGAGTAAAGCTGGAGTTTTTTGAGACGGTCTACATAGGGCATCTGTTTGAGCCAGTAATCCTCTTTGTGAGGTATTTCTGTGGCCTTTCCAGTTGTTGTAGATGTCTTGTGAGGTACATACCAAAAGGGGCATTGTACTCTATAATGGGTCTAATAAGTGATGAGTAGAGGAGAACAATTACCTCTTTTTTTCTGGATGAGAAACCTTTTGTGATGAGGTGAGCCACGTAGAAGGATTTCCTGACCACTGTGGCAATGTGATTATCAAAGGAGAGACTACTGTCCACCTGTGTCCCAAGGTCTCTTATCACATAGGTTCATAGGTTCATAGATTAGTACTAAGCTAACTGCCCTTGTGAGCCATTTTAAGCCTAGCCAATTATCCCTTGTGAGATTCAAACCCTGTACCTTGTGTTTGTAAGGCAAACACCTTAACCATTAGGCCACCCTCCCAACCCCTAACACATTTTCAGCGTTAAGTAGACTACCAGCTATGTGGTAGTTCATGGGTACAGAGTTTTTACCAAAGGGGATGACAATACACTTTTTGGCATTGAGCTTCAGGTCATGGCTTTGACACCAGGCATCTGTCTCAGTGAGGCCCTTTTGTAGTATGTCCACATCGTTAGGAGTTTCGATTATGGCTCCTAGTTTGCAGTCATCTGCAAACTTTGTTAGCCAAAGACCTTCTGTGTTAGCCTGTACTTCAGAGAAATAGATACCAAACAGGAAAGGACCCAGGACTGAACCCTGTGGTACTCCATTTGTCACTGGTCTGAAGTCGGATTTGGAGTCTGCTACTTTCACAGTGTGGGTTCTGTCCATGAGCCAGTTGGCAACCCATCTTGTGACATAGGGATTAATACCTAGTTTAGTGAGCTTATCTATAATTCCAGAGTGGGGGATGGTGTCGAAAGCCTTGGTGAGATCTAGATAAGCTGTGTGACCACCTTACCCTCATCTATGGCTTTGGTGACTGCTTCAAAGAAGTCAATCAGTTTTAGGAGACATGATCTGCCTTTTACAAATCCAAACTGGGTAGGGTCCAGAGTTTGGAGATTATCAATATCTTTGTTTATGAGTTCCATGATGATACTTTCCATGGCCTTGCAGACCAGGCTCATCAGGCTAATGGGACGGTAGTTCCTGAGGTCCGTCGTGGCTCCCCCTTTGTGGAGTGGGATAACCGTCATGGTGCGCCATTCAGTGGGCACAAAGCCTGAGGTGAGGCTATGATTGAACATGGTACTTAGGTAGGGTGCCAGTTCATTCTGTAGTTCATGTAGAACACAGCCTGGGATATTGTCAGGTCCCATAGATGCTGTGTTCTTGGCTTTGGAGAGTATGTTTTTTACCTGTGTAGCCGTGATTACAGGACCATTGCATTCTTCCGGTATAGAGATGGGTCCTCTAGGGGGTGAGAGGGGGGTTAGCACTGAACTTGTGAAAGATGTGTCTATTAGTGCACTGATAAAAAGAATGGTATATAGCATTTATACAGCAGAACCACGTGTCAATGCTCGCAAACTTTACTGGAATTAGTATGACTGTGTGATGTTAGACTTTTGCGTCTGCATGCCACCCTCTGTATAGATGGAGATATGGCCCATCATGCTAACTATACGTACACTGAAAATGTTAGGATGGCTGTGGGTTCAACTCCCCCCATATGCTGTTATCATGGCATAATTTGTATATGCAAGCCCATTAATATCATTGCACAACCACAAGGTCCATATATATGTCTTAGCCATAATTATCACGTGTGCTTGACATTTTATTTGTGTGATTAGCATGTTTCTCATGTATATGTACAACTGTATTATTGTCAAAACTGAAATAACATCACTGGCCACAAGTACAAACATGCTATCATGATAAATATTTCCTGTAGTTATGTTCATATGTCAGACTGCATGTGGAGAATGGCTTTTAGCACAGGCCCCCATACCCCCAAATATAATTACACAGAAAAACAGTTTGAGGACAGAACTGTGTAGGTCCCACTGCTAAAAGGTTATTTTCCTTCACTGTATTTTGATTATCAACATAGTTCAGAATGCAGATTCATTGTTTTTGTATTTCTTCCCCCATCCTCTTTGTTGCTGTCCTTTCTCTGTTATACATGTATGTGTTAGTATCATACGTAGCAACATAGTGACCTATACCGACCACATCAGAACAGCCTGCAGCCCTCACCAAGAGGTAGCAGAAGCAGCATCTCCAGCAGAGGCACCACTCTGCCAGAAATGCCTCCACACTTCCTGCCCTATCTGCATCATTTGCATCAGGAAGCCCTACACCAAAGGGTAGAACTGTGGTACCCGCTGGTAGCACTGTAAGTGGAGGTAATACTTTTATCTCCAGTCAGGAGTTGGCAGAGCTTGCAGGGGAGATCACAGAGGAGGTTGGATGCCCACATTGGCCATATGGTGACTCATTGGGTCACATCTCTGCACAGCTCTGTCTCTGATTTCTAAGGCAGGACCCAGTGAAGAGGGCTTCCAGGATGAGGCATCAATTCCCACTGTGTCTGGCAGAGACTGCATCTCCGAACACCAAATCCTATCCTCAAATCTGGTGCTCCCCTTCCCTTTGTGTCCATGCCCACCTCATATTCTTGTCTTGCTTCTGTTTGTCTGATGCCTCCTGCACCATTGTGTTCCCCCTCCCTCATTGTGTTATCACATACAGTGTCAGTCATATTCGTCTTCCCCTCCAACCTCTTACCTTTATACCATACCTTGATATTTGTTTGATCAATACTTATTCTGTGGATGATTCTGTAACATAGCCAGCTAATGTATTTTGAAGAATGTGAGTGGCACAGGTATCATTTAAAATCCATGCAGGTGTAATCATCTTGCCATGCTATCCTTTCCCCTAAAATTAAACATTCTTATCATCAATGGATATATTCTGTCATGGAGTTTGGCACTATATAACAAAATGTAAGTATTGAATCATTTAGCATTGTTGAGCTAAGAAGTTGTGAGATATTCTCCTAACCACCTGCATCCAGCTCATTCCTACTTATCTCACCTTGTGTTCTACCCTTTTGTGTGTTTCCCCTTTTCATCTCTGTCCTATATTCCCATGTCTAACCTTCAACCTGGTCAAGAAATAGATGCAAAACACACACATATAGCCACAAAGAGCTTAAAAAGAACACAAATCATCTCTCTTTGTTTCATGGCAGTTGGCAAGGAGCAACCTCAATGGTCGTAAATAACCACAGAGAAATGACAATCTTCATTCTTTGGTAACAAAATGGAAAAAAATGCTTGGAATGAACTAAGCTCTTGGCATCTGTGGTACAGCTTGAGCTAACCATTGATATCCATCGCTAAGCAATACTGAAATAACATGAACTGCATGCTTTCACTGTAACAGCTTTCATTTCTCATTGTACTCATGATGTGATGTGTACATTTGTCAAAACACAAGGTAAACACTAATGCACTGTCAGGGAAGCATTCAGTGGGAAAGTCATGGGTTCAGTTCCCTTCAGGCCTAACGGTTTTGTTTCCATCAGTCTGGACGTGTGCTATGTTTCCCTGATACGTGTGTTGTATGAACCCTTTTACTCTGACTGCTGTAGTGCCTCACTCTGTCAGAATACTGTGGATACATTGGTATGAGGACTGAATTGATGGATTGACTCATCTCAGGGTACCATATTTCCTTTTTCAGTGACATTAACAGTATAGTACAGGTCCATAGCTCACACTGATCTTGTCAGGACTGGTGCGTTTTGGCATTGAGTTACTTTATTGTATCCCACCTCTCCAGTCTAAGTTTCATATTCATGTATTGCCATACCACCTTCTCCACTCTGCTTTTCTGAAAATTATTTTGTTCTGCAACTCCCCTTGCACTTTTTTCTGTCCATTTCTGTGGGTTATGTTGCTGTAGTATAACCTCTTTTCCAATCTCAGTGATCAGTTGTACTTTCACATCGACTACTATCGATGCTTGTACACTGACAGTGTATAGCACAGCTGCTCATACTTTACTGTGGCCATGAAGTGCTTTCCCACAATCTGGTCAAGGGTCTGTACAGCAGCTGTGACAAGAAGCTCCTCATCATGCTCACTGGCCTAGCTACATCCATAGGTAATAAGGCTTGGGGCACATCACTCATGCAATGTAAACAGTGTTGGCTTGTTTGTGATCATGGCTGCGACATTTATGAATCCCCAGGTAAGAGTATGCCTGGTTACATCCTGCGACTATCATGAGTCCTGGCTACATTGTATCTTTTTTCCTTGTCAATGTAATAATCACATATACAAGTGTGCACACACACTCACACATATGTCTATACGTATATATATATATATATATATATATATATATATAGAGAGAGAGAGAGAGAGAGATTTAATCAGCTTATTTTTTTGGTAGTTAGAAAGAAAAACCCCATACATGGAAAACTATGCACACTCTGCAAGAACGACTGGAGGTTAAATAAATAATCCTATACCATTTAGCTGTCAGGCTGAAATGTTAACCACTCAGCCATCATGCTACAGTGCAGCCACTTTGAAGTTAGAAGCTTGAATCCAAAACAATGAATGGAAAATGGAGCTCTGATCCATGCTAACTGGCAGAGTGTGGAGAGAAGCAACACCAAGATGAATGCAAACATTCCTATACAGTAATAATAAACAAACTTTGTCAACAGAAACCAAAATAAGTACCAGGTTATTAGTATAAAGCAATGCAGTTTAATTGAGAAACCTGTCTATAAAGAAAGAAAACATGATTATAAGTAATGGGCCAAACTGTGTTTATAGTAGTACACAGCTGCCAATAAATTTCATTTGAGTGCTTTTTTTGGCAAGCATAGACGTCTTGCTGTGTTATATCCTAGGGGTGGATTCCAAATTATAATTTGGCATGTTAGATGATAACAGCAGTATGCAAAATGCTACTTCTTAATCAATCAAGACATAGGGAACAGCCCATCTCTATTATCCTTAAGGAAGTTAAGAACACAAAAGTCAAAGGGAAAATGAGAGAATATTAGTTAAACGTACATGGACTGAAAATGAGTATGGTACAAAAGAAGGAAGTGGTGGTGGAAGAAAGAATTCACGCTACTATATTACTGCAGAATATTGAAACAAATACAAAACTGCAATACTGTCTATGTAAACAAGGCCATGTGGAGTGTATAGTCTGCCCTTATATTAATCTCCATACAGTTAGAAAGCCAGATGTTATTTATTGTATTATTCTACGACAGTCTTTCAGCCTACAAGTTCAAGGTGGAGTGGCCTCCAGAAGGTGAATTCAAGCTGCCCCTGAACTCCTTAAATCCCCTCTGCCACACAGGTTCAAAAAGAATGATGTGAGTCCACATATTTTACATAGACTGCACACCAAGCCTGCACCATGGTAATAATATTCCATTTACTCTTTTTTTAGTAATATTAAATAGGTAAGTTCAACCCTTCTTCAAAGTTTCAGAAATATGACTTGTTTTCCTTATCTTGGGGAGAACCTCTTATCAAAGTGACATGTTGTTTTATGTCCTCCTTACTGGCCTTTAGTTAGAATGTTATTCATTCCATCATCTGTTAACCTAATTACTTTTTACATAAGGCTGTGACAGTGCAGTTCTCTACCTTCTTCTTGCTAACTAGTGTCATGTGATTTTTGTTTGCTTACCCTTATCCAGTTTGCAGTCATCCATTCGGTGGAGCTACTATTGCCTCTTTAATCCTTTTAGGCCTCCTTGAAGTCTTTCTTAAGCTGCTGAGTTCCCAGTCCAGTTCTTTCTTCTGCTTTGTCACCATCGCAGAATCACACAGTACAACTATTGCTTGTTGTTAACAGTGTAACTTTCTCACACTTCAAACTTGCCCCAATCATATGTGGACCATGGTGGCAACTGTACTAATGTCTTCACGTCTGACGTTGGTAATGCCACAAGGCCACTGGAGTGGGGTGATGACAAGAAGCTTGAAATCCATGAGCAGAAAGAAAACTGAAAAAAAAAATCATGATTTAAAGGGGTCACTTGAGATTTTGTAGCTTCCCGTTATATTGAGAGGAATATCAGTATTTTTCAGCAAATCCGAGATAGCTGAAGGTATGCACATACTCGAGCTGTCAATTATGTGCAATATTTGCTGGTTAGCTTTCCTACAAGCTTGGTAGCTTTAAGGATTCTTAGTAGATCCAACCCCTCAGACTTTGCCTGTATTACCCAGCCCACCTCATGAATCATAGCTAAGAAATTATGTGATCTTTGACTGATCCTCCTTCTGGGTACATTAAATTATGAATTGGTCTGTATTCTTCTTATTGTTTTCTTGGTACTTTGCCTGTTATTGTTACCTTAAATCTTTTCCTTGAAGGATTCGTGAATGGGTTTGCCACCCTGACTGCCTGAATTTGTTTCTGAGTCTTGACTTAAACCATGCCTGGAATTTCTTTGGTGAATTTTAGACTAGATGCATTTGTTGGCTCTATACTCCCATTAAAGGGAAAATAAACTTTAGCTTTAATATCTGCCTTCTGGTATTGCTGCAGATGCTCTAAAGTGATAGAATTTAATTAACTTCATTTATTGTCATCAGTAAAGGTGATTACATTGTTTTTGCCCCATAAAATGGTACTAGATACTCTGTTGCTGACTTGTGTTCATCAAGCATGCTTGAAATGGTTGATTCAGCCTCACACATGCTGAATCATCATACGTAAATCTGAAGTAGATTGAAAACATTGCTACCGCTGTTATTAAAACATGATGTCCACCCCTGTCTGGTTTTCTTGACTGATTATGTTAACCCTATCCCCACTCAACTCTAATGGCCAACTTTTCCCTGTGCTGACCTGTTGTGACATCAGGAAACCACAGCTCTGTATGCTGTCATATTAGTAAGATGTAATAGTGGCATGCTGAGCCAGGCCCAAGATCCTTCTAGAAATTCCTGCCTTCTGCAGCTGTATCATGATCATGTCATAAGCACTTATGTGGTGACATATAGGCCCTCAGTAGCATTACTCTGTAGAGGTGTGCCTATATCTCAGATGCCATGTTCAGATGAATTTCTTCTAATATTCCTGCAACACTGGACATTGATTCCCCATCACTAGTGTTAGAGCAATCCATGGCCATCATTCAAGCAGCCAGAAAGGTAGTTTGTGCCCTCAAACCCTAGGTGGGGTACCTGCAGAACCAGCAGAACCACTGTGTCCTCCCCATGCAAGTGTGTATTCCAATGACCCACAGTGAGGGCTACCATACAGTGGCTTGGTGACCAAACTTCTGCTCCTGGGCTGTCGTTACATTACCACCCCCCTACTCTGATGTATTTTGACATTGAATGGCCCACTATACCCTCTCCTCTCCCAGTATAGGCACACCAATTTTCCCAAACCAGCTCCAACAGGCAGCCAAACCGCTAATTTTATTACGCTCTCCAGGTTATACTCGGGGTTTTCCCCCTCTATGCCAGTGGAACTGGCTGCCAATATCTCTTTCAGTTTTGGCCCTATTTTTAATTCCTCAAAAGAAACCAACCAATACACAAAAGATGGGAGAAGGGATTTCAGTACTTCAGACTTCTTGGGCAAAAACTGCTTCTTCTTACATGCTGTCATCTTGCAACTGCCAAGAAAGATTGTGCTCTGTTTTTCACATCATTCCCTGCCAGTCAGCACCATTTACCCCCAGAAGTAATGACATAAACTATGACCTCATGCTTCTCAATGGTTATAATGGTTAAATAATTTTATCCTGCTGAATACATACAGTCTTATTTGTTTGTTTGCTTGTTTCACATGCATTTGTTCTACAGCTGTAACAAGTAAAGAGTATATATTTAAGTCACTCAGTTGCTTTGCATCAGCATACGAACAACAATGGCCATCTCACTGAAATGGCTTTCCATGAAATTTTCCTAATTTACCATGAGGTTTCAAAAGATCAAAGTTAGTTATGTTATGTTATGTTATGTTATGTTATGTTATGTTATGTTACGTTAGCTTTGATGATGCAGGGGATGATGCCCCCTTCCATGGTGTTAGGGGACTTGCCCCTAGTAAAAAAAAATTAATTGAAGGTCTGTTTGTTAAGAGAGACTTGATGGTTCATGTTTAATAATAAAGTGACCCAATGACATGCAAAATAACATCAGCAATGACACCAATGTAGTTTGAATAAGTATTTTATATGAAATGAATGATAACAATCACTTAACTATGCTAGACATTACAGTTGCAATCTTCTCCTTAACCTGCAAAAAAAATCACATTAACAGAAATAGTGTCGTCTGTGAAGTTCAAAGGCACAGTCAGGCACACTATGTATGTTCAGTTGAGTACATTTTTCTCATCATGTCTGAGAAACATTATAACTTATTGGAAGTAAGAAAATAGTTCCAGTTGTCTAAGCTAATATCTACAACATGGATCTGTACATAACTTACTTAAAAAGTTAAAGATAGCATTACTTATTAAAAATATACTTTAGAGTTGAGGGGAGTATCAGCTGAAAACAAAGTATTCACTTACTGTTGAAGACAGCATGTGAAGACATGTACACTTTTTAATGTGATTTGGGGTTGAGGGAAACCATTTAGGGTTGTGAGTATGTACAAAGAGAAAGTTATTAACTTTACTGCAATCAAGTCCTAGATCTCAGTGATTAATTACCTTATTAAAATACACTCCTGATTTGGAACCACTAATGATGATTAAATTTAGTTTTGTATCAGCATGCAAAACAATGAATTTTAACAGTTCAATTTGTTAAAATGCAAATTCCTGATGCCTTAGTAATAAGACTACCAAGGGAAATAACAAAGACACACAAAAATTCAGTTTTAAAATAAGAAAAGCAGCACATAAAGCACTTTTTATTTAAAAAAAAATATCAGGTAAAAGCTGTAGAACTAAGCCGTGCATCCAAAAATAGGTATAGCATATCTACTAAGACATATTTGTAGCCAGTATAAATACATTTATCATTAATATATGTTGTAGAATTCAACATTTCACCTAAAGAACTCCTGCAAATAACAAATATATCAGACCTGATTCCAAAAGACTTGCCGTCAGTCTAAATGACCATTTACACTGAGTACAACTCCTAGAATCTGTCCCATCGTGTTTACAGCACTTGTAAAATTTAAATCTATTTTTTCTTATCATTCGATGCCAAACAACACTGGTTCTGCTTTGGCTAATCATGCAGAAATCCAGTGATTTACCAAGGTATTACTTTTAGAAATCAGCTTCCCACCAGTTTGCATTTTGATTGGTATAATTGATTTCTTAAAATTATGTAGAAAAACAGTTTATTATAATCAGCAACATAACATTGTCAATTTGTCATTTCACTTTACTAACTCTGGGATGATCTCCATAGTTCTAAAGTTTATCCTTAGTTACTGAGTATAATTTTGAACACTGGGCCTCCTGTCATAAAAATTCTCCACTTTCCTTTCCTCCAACTCCAGTATTGACCAGTTCATGTAAAGTTATACATTTACTATGCTACATTTTCTTTCTTCTTTCTCTTGCTGTCTTGTTAATTATACATTTGATTACTGGGACTTTTTTTGACAATTCATACAGTATTTGTCTTTGAACAAATACAGTTTGTCATTATGCGATGTCTTGCCCCATAAATAGTTTATTAACTGAAATAACATCTATATACTGCTCCAGTTTAGCAGCATATTTTACAGCTGCTTCTTAGACACTGCTATCTTTGCTGTTTATCTAATTTTAAGTATTCCCGAGTCAGGGAACTTTTTGTCATATGTTTATCAAACATGCCACACATAAGTCTGTTTCATAATATTTCAACCATCTCCCTATCCAAACTAATAACAATCCATCAGGCAACACAGATCTGCTGCTTAAAGATATACTTTAATCTCTCCTTTGATTTTTTTTAAGGAAACTGCACTGTTGTGAAATTGCTGATCACCTTGAGCTAAAGGGTTTTTGTAAAGTACTGTCTATGTTAATAACAATATCTTTAAGTGATTTTTGATTTTGGCTTCATGGATGCTGGTAAACTATGCAGTAATCTATCTGTTTTCACATCTTCCGTTTTCAATAGTATAGAAACTTTCCTGACACTTTCAGAGTTATGAACTTCTCAATAAAGTTTTGTTCTTTCAACACAGGTTGAACTCTTTGACATCAGTATTAAAACACGTGCACACTGCACTGACATTTGAATGGATGCTGACTCATGTTTTGAGTGTTTGTGTAAAACATCCAATCAATAAACCATTACCACTTGAAAAAATGTGATACTGATTAAATAATTTGGTCATCAGCAGTTAGATTTATATACAGATTGTTTTGGGTATATTTGACAAATGTAATTTTACTAGGAAAAGAACTTTTCTTTCATTTATTCAAGTCATTTATATACAAGTCATTAACAGCAGTACCTGACCAAAATAAGCCCGGACCCCTGGTATAAATATCTTGTTCAACAAAAGAAAGAAAACCCTGTCTAGAAGTAAGAGAGAATGCTCACAACAGAGCAAAAAAACTCCCTCATTAGTCTAAACAAGCAAATCAGGGGACTAGTCAAGTCTTCAAAAGCAAATTTTGAGGCAAAAAACAGCCTTCCACGCTGAGGATAAGCATAAGGCATTTTTCGGTATGTCCACAACCTTAATGGCAATACCCAACAATGTGTGAAATTAGTTGTAGATGGCATCACCTATACTTAGCCAGAAGATATAGCAAATCAGTTGGCTGACAAATTCAACTCAAATTTCACTTCCTCACCTCTGGTTACCTCTCAAGAAATAGTCTTCGCCATTCCTGTACCAGTTATCACCAAAGAACAGGTCGCCACTGTGCTCTCTAAAGCTAAAAACACATCTTCTATGGGTCCTGACAACATCTCAGGATGCCTCTTAAAAAGCTTGACACAGGACCTATCAGACCCACTAGGATCTCAAGTTTAACCACAACCTCCAGACTGGCTTTGTTCCTGTGGAGTGAAAGACAGCAACAGTCATCCCTTTGCATAAAAGGGGAATATCAACAGATCTGGGAAATTATAGACCCATAAGTTTGATTAGTCTTATATGCAAGGCAATGGAAAGAATAATCATAAACATGATAAATAACAACAAAGGAAACATCCAAACACTAGACCCAACCCAGTTTGGCTTTGTCAAGGGCAGGTCACGCCTGCTCAGTCTGGTGGATTTCTTTGAGAACGTCACTAGGACATGTGTGACAAAGGAGGATACTGCCAGCACAGCTATCTGGAATTTTGTAGATAAGTATATGTCATTTGTGAACATCAACATGATTTATATAAGATGCTTGTGTTACAAATGTATTAGAACTGTATGTCATATGTATATCAAACTGCTGTTACAGAAGTGTGTGTTGAAAAGGTTTTTGCAAAATGCTGTTTGAAATGTAACCACAGTGTACCTTACTGGAATAGAACAGAAATGTACATGCACTATTGTAACTGTTTAAATGTATATATTTTAACAGTGAAAACTGGAATACAGGAGGTTATCTTCATAAAAATAGCTGAAATTAAATACTTTATGGCTATGCAATAAAATATGGTATCTTTCAGTTTTCATTGCAGCTACAGACACAGAGTCTGTGCTGAGAAACTTTATGTATTGTCTTTGGAGTAAACTAATTACTACCCCTGAAAGTATGAAGGAATGCATTGTTTTATGACTTGCAGCATCTGCCAAAGATCTGAGGTCTATGTATTTTCACAAGTAGGTGATAAATACTGCCAGCTTCCATCAGTAGGGGTTTCACCTGGGATAGAATCAGATGACAAGAAATTATGTAAATCTGCAAGCTATCCCAACATTAATATTTGAGATATTAATTTGAGAACTGTCTGGGAGAGACAGGGCATTCTGTATTCTGTCTTGGACCTCAAAACAACAGGAACCATTCACTATACATCTGCCTTGCTCTGTAAGTAAGTTTCTAGGGTATAGTAACTTTTAGATGCAGTCAGGAATATAATAAAGCTTAGTTTAGATATTTTTCTTTATTTATTTGAGACTGTCCTGCAATGTTGTTTTAAATATTTCCTGTGATTTTGAACTCTGATGTCAGTGTGATTATATACTGAGTATTTTCTTGTTCTTTTACTATTTATTATTAAATATATTTAAACCTTTAATTGTGGCTGATTTGCCTAGAGATAATTAAGTTTTGAGAGTACTTGCATATTTATTTGGTGACACTGTGTGGTCCACTCCTAATAGCCTTGCTCTTGGTCAAACTACCATTCATGTTAATATTACACAGTAAGGTTGGACACCCTTTTTAAGGGCCTTAAGTAGCTGGTGGCAATGATAACTACCTTATAGTCTGGGCAAAAGGAGGCATAGCTAGTAAACCTGTGCCAGCCTTTCCCAGTGTGTGTGTGTGTGTGTGTGTGTGTGTGTGTGTGTGTGTGTGTGTGTGTGTGTGTGTGTGTAAATCAAACCTCAAAGGGTGTGTGTGTTAGCTACTTGGGCAGGGACATGAAGCACTGGTTGGACAAAAGGGTGCTGGAGGGATTGGCTTGGCCAGTCAGCTGAGATCTCAACTCTATAGCTGTGCCAGTGGGGAGTCTTACTGGGAATCTGGAGAAAGAGGGAGAAACCACCCCCAGACTGACTGTGGTCTCTTTGTGCTCTTAAGGGAAATTGCACTTAATACAGAGAGCCACATCTGGAAATACTGTGTGTGTACTTGTCATCCTATCAGTATACATTCCCCACTGGTGCCAGTGGTGAGGATTGAGGCTCCTTGATTACTGTCCCAGTGGTGGGTTGTCACACCATGGATGAGGGTAAAACAGTGCATACTGCCTACCTTGACCTGGCTAATAGCCTTGCTCTTGGTCAAACTACCATTTGTGTCAATATTAATATTACACAGTAAGGTTGGGCATCCTTTGTTAAGGGCCTTAAAGTACCTGATAAGGAGTTGGCTGGTGGTAGTGATAACTACCTTATAGTCTGGGCAAAAGGGGGAATAGCTAGTAAACCTGTGCCAGCCTTTTCCAGGTGTCTGCATGTGTGTAAATCAAACCTCAAAGAGTGTGTGTGTCAGCTACTTGGGCAGGGACACAAAGCACTGGTTGGACAGAAAGGGTGCTGGAGGTCATGGCTTAGCCAGTCAGCTGAGATCTCAACTCTATAGCTGTGCCAGTAGGAAGTCTTACTGGGGATCTGGAGAAAGAGGGAGAAACCACTCCCAGGCTGACTGTGGTCTCTGTGTGCTCTTAAGGGAACTTGCACTTGATGCAGAGAGCTGCATCTGAAGATACTGTGTGTGTACTTGTCATCCTCTCAGTGTACATTCCCCACTGATGCCACTGGTGAGGATTGAGTCTCCTTGATTACTGTTCCACTGGTGGGTTGTCACACTATGGATGAGTGTAAAACACTGCATACTGCCTACCTTGACTTGGCTAAGGCATTTGACACAATTACCCACTTGGATATTATACTCATATAAATATTTAAAGATAAGGTAAAGATAAACTCACAAAACTGGGCATAAATTCCTACATCACCAGATAAATAGCCAAATGGCTCATGGACAGAACACATGTTACAGTGGGTGAATCCAGATCTGGAAAGAGGCCAATTACTAGTGGTGTACCACAAGGCTCATTGCTGGAGCCTCTCCTGTTCAGAATATATGTGTCTGAAGTCAAGGCTAATGTAAACGGCCTTTGGCTGACTACGTTTGCTGACAACTGCAAGCTGGTGGCAATCATTGAATCTCCCAGGAAGTCCTTCTGTGTGGCACAGCTTATAAGTAAAGACATGGCATCCAGATCCAAGGACGTTGTAGTCCCACTGTGCTCGGCCTGGATCAAACCAATAATCAAGTACAGTGCACCTTTTGTCATGTACCTGACCAGGCACTTGCAACAGATGGTGTGGCCTCAGAGGTTCATTACAAAAAAAAAAAAACACAGGGCATAAACAACATGTCCTGTGCAGACAGAATAAAAGCCATATCCCTTTACTCTGTTACTATTAAGGGGTGATCTATGCCTAATCTACAAATCCAGCCCTGATGGGACTGTTACACATTCACAAGACAAACTGCATGAAGGTCACCCAATCTAGGGATCTAAATCTGGCCCTTAATATGAACAAAACATGCTGGAGAGATAGATATGTGTCTCAGAGATTACCCTTTCTCTGTAACAGGCTTTCTGTTCACATAAAGCAGACCTCCTCCCTGACCCTCTTCAAACTCAGTTTGGATCAATGGATGGGGAATCATAAATTCACTCCTAGGGTGGCGCCCATGTCCCTTATGGACAGAGTCAGTCTGTAAAATATTAAAAGGCATAGGCACAAATGTACGCCATCCTCTAGCCCTTAGTGATCAAAAATCAGGTAAAATTTGGGTGACAATGGTCAGGCTTGTAACAGTTCTTAAGCCGTTAACCTAGTAATCTCCTATGAAACTATGCAAAAATCACACTGTGAAGCTTTCTCATATTATAATTTTTAATTGTCAAAAAATTTTAATATCATGCTATTAGTGAATTGATTGCACGCATCAAGCACTTTTCACTAAATGGACTCATACAGATTATCTGTCATTTTGCCCTTGTAATAAAAATTATGTATTATATTAAAATAAATAATTTGTCTAAAATTTATATCATGTAAATTATTTCCCCAGTATGATTACTGATTTACCCGTTTTTTTACAAAAAAAAATCTAAAATAGCCTGATTCTATCATCCAGTGTTCTACTTTCAAGCCAGCATGGTGGTTTCAATTCATATCCTGTGACATTCATTATATTCCACATTCATTTTCCCACTTTTTTCCAACTTCTTAGCTTGTTGCTTTGAACACTCACTTGCACAGATGGACTGACACCTCTGACAATATATTCTGTCTGAAATGGCATGGTATATCTCATAACAGGAGCACAACTTTCCATCAAAATGTAAAGTTATTGACTACTGGTAGAATCAGTTCACCTGACTGAATATCAGCTGATCGAAATTTACTGGTTTTGGCAGTAAAATATATCGGTACAATGAGGATGGGGAATATGCCCTTTTTCTCACAGCAGTGTGATCTCACAGTTACTGTATATAATTAGCAGAGGGTTGAGGGTCACGGTGCAGGGGAGCTTACCCCCTTGCAAAAAACATTGTGTTTTTTTTTTGATCCTGTGTGGATCAATATTTTGGTTTTTGATAGTTAGATTTTGATCATTATAGGAATGACTGTCATTTCGACAGAGGGTTATGTTTCCCAGTTTCCCCGTAACACATAAAATAATAACACACCACATTGCAGAGGGGTTTATGCATCTTTATCTGCTGCATGAACTTACAGAACACCATCCTTCTAGGGACTTGCTTCCACAAGCTTCGCCTATGACAGATTGTAAATTAAGGATTGTTAGCCAGTTTCTCAACCTCAATTGATTGAGAAAATAACTCACTTAAATTGCCCCTGTGGTAATTGAAAACATAATTTTTGCAGGGATATGGGCCTTGCATTCTCATGTGTGGGATTATACCCCTACACCCCCCCTTACTTATAAGTACTAACTCAACAGTGGGGAAAGGAGAAAATTCCCAATAAAGCAGACACTGATTTCATACAAACTGTGATGCTGTAGTACCTACATTAGAATAAGATGACCTTTGAGCAAATTTAGATTCAAAGAAATGTAATTGGATAGTTAGATTCCATCAAATGGTTATTAGTTATGGTCCAGGCTACATTTATCTGCCTATGTACTCAATAACATTTACACGTGCTATAAAACTTGATAGCAAGAGTATGCTTCAAAAGCATGGGGAAGACTTCTTTGAAAAGAAATTGACTAATATGACTGCACAGCTAAGAAGTAGGGATGATTTATTTGCCCAAGGTGGGGCACCGCGTTTTAATATGACATTGACGCCTAAGAGTCTCAGGCTTAGCGAGAGTGCCATGAAACAAGAGTGTACTTGTGGTAAGTGAAAGCACACCTTGGATTTTTATTGGTGAATCGGTGTTCAATTTACCAGTCAAACAGCTGCCCCTGTTGTCTTTGTGACAGCTGGAATTGCAATTCTATTTATTTGCAGATGTAATTGTATTTGGGAGAGAATGTATAGTGAGCAGGAGGTTGTGGAATCATGGAATACTCTCCATACTTAGAGCTGCAGCAATCTCAATGTTAAAATATATAGTTAGCTGGAGTGGGGGGGGGGACACAAAAAGTCCTTTATGCATATCAGAATGAGTTTTGGAATTCACTGTTCTAAAGGTCCACTTGGAGTTTTAAATTTTTTGCTTAATCAGAGGTATCTGTTTCAGGATTTGTAAATCTGACACAGAGCCGTCAAACAGTTCATAATGTTCAACAGAAAAATGGATTAGCTAGAAAAAAAGTACCCCTTCAAAGTGTCGTGCACCTAAAAAGAAGCCTAACTATCTCTAAGTGTAATAAATTCTGGTTTCTAATTGCTGAGTGTGGCAGATTGCATGGCATAGCAGAAGATTGCTGTAATCTTCCCAACAGCATAATGTGCTGTCCTGGGCTGCAAGTGCTGGTTTAAGTGCAGCCTCATCAACTTATTAAAATTATTAATATTTAACATAAGAAGTGCCTGAAAAATACTTTCAAAGGCATGTTTTTCAGCTTCCTCTGCATTGAGCCTTATGATACTGCTGATATCACCTAAGCCACGGCACTAAGAATGTAAGTTGAACTTGCACTTCTAAGTACAGCTTTCATACTAAGGCCACTTTGTCAATTAAGTGACAATTCAAATCAGTATATTCTGAGTTGAAGAGCACTGACTGGCTGCAGCTGTAGGCCTGTAGTTTTATCATCCTCCCAGAGTTGGTTTGGCTCCATATGACAGTGCATATATCTGGAAGTTGGCAGAAATGTGTACTGCAGCAGCAAAAGATCAACACTGCTGTGCAGTACGTCTTGGAAAAAGGACAGTATCTCAGAAAGCAGAGCACTGCCCATAAAGTGTACACTGATCATTTTTTTTTTTTCCTTTAGATAATTACAGAAGTGCATAGCTTGTAGTGTAAATCAGTCAGCCAGAGCAAACCAACAAAGCTGCAATATTTTACAACCTACACCAGTTAAAGTAAGTTTGAATAGGCCTAAACTATTTTACATCATTAGCACAGTGAAATTACATAAATTTAAATACAGTTGCGTGATTCGTGCCTGTAATGAATCTTAGTTATTTGATTCATGCCTGTAGTATATCCTTATACGTGATTGCAACTAACTGTAGTTGTGAATATGAGAAACAATCTCATGTTATACTTAGCTTTGGCTTGGAGCCCAAACTAAGAGCAGTTGGGGTTGCTGTCATCTAAAGGACATTCATTTTCATGTTTTACAGTTTATTAAGCAATATTAATCAATTTAAGTAACTGGGTTGAATTGTAGCTTTTCAACTTCATTTTTAATCATTTTGTAATCCACTACTAAAAGTAATCGTAAGTACTGGTGTCTGCATTTTAGTATACATATTGGTATATCATTATTAAATAATATATGGCACTTAGAGATTTTAGTACTTTGACTCTTTAAAAAATGGCCAGTTTTCTACCAGAACTGTAAAGCAGAACTGCTGGAATACATATGTTCCTTATTAGTACTACTGTGTTTTTTGCAACATATCCAACAGATTAAGTCAGACTAGGAAATTTCCTAAATCTTTTGGGAGTAGGAACAATCCTATAAGTGCATTTCCAAGAAAATGCTCTCCAAAATGGAGATGAAATGGTAAAATGTGAAATGTGCAGGAAAACATCTTTCTGTCTATTGTTTAAGTATGCAGAGCTTGTTAATTCATATAAATGCTGAATTTTGTAAGAATGATATGTTTAGTTTCTCTTAGTAAAGCATATATTAATGAAAGATGTGAGCCGTAAGAAAAACTTATTCATTTGTATAGGAGATGTTTTTATTAGATCTTACACTATTACTTTATAGCTTAGTGAGGCAGTAAATAGTTTGCCAATTACAAAATGTCTTATCTGTTATTGTGATTGATTGATTGATTGATTGATTGATTGATTGATTGATTGATTGATCTTTAATCACAGCTGTCTACCATCAGTCATATTCTGGAGCCCCTCCTCAGTCATCTGCTCACCTTTCCCTACACATTCTGACTTTCCACTGTAGACAGGGCCTTGATGTAAACCATCAGGGGAAGGGGCAAAGGGATCAGAGATTCTCAGCATAGTGCCATCCTAACATGTTGTGCCTTCTTGAAATACATTTCCCACTGTCACATCCATTTCCCAATGTGCATTATATAAACACATCTTTTGTTACTACTAGTGCTTTGACTACAACCATGCCCCCCTCCCCCAGCACAGATGTTCTGGGAAAAATGCCAGTGCCAGAAGATCAGAAGCTTCCTCCCACATCACTTCTGAGTAAGGGCACTAGTGTTGTGGCTTAGAGGGATAAAACCCTGACTATGACAGAGGCTACCATGGTTCTATTAGTGGCTTGAACGTCTGAGATACTGATAGGGGAAGATAGGTGT